>NC_139344.1:281564313-281644313 GCF_055883805.1 Amblyomma maculatum
CGCACGCACACACACGCACGCACGCACGCACGCACGCACGACTTGGATATAGACCAACACCGTGTTTACAAACAAAGGGGGCGCTCGCGGCGCCGCAGCCGACTGGGGGTGAAAAGTAGGGTTAGCGTCCATAGGAATACACGGAACCGAAAGATTCTAAAGTAGTTTTCTGACTTCACAGTGCGCCTGTGATGCCGTTATTCTGTGCAGAGTAACCATGAGCGTCCCAGAACAGATCGTGAAAGTATGAAATCTCATTACCGAGGCGAAATATTTTTAAAACACCACGGAACGTATGGCGGCGCGAGTTGGGAGTGCGACCCATAGAAACACACGTAAACCGAACTTACCGCAACGGTTTTCTCGTTTCGTAGAGCTCCAGAAGTGGTGGCCGGTCATTAAATGTTGGCCAGCGCTTTGAAGAAGAGTGTGACAAAGTATGCTGCGTCATTTCGGAGGCAGTCTACTTTTAAAACTCCCAAATAATCTGTATTGTGAATCCGGACACCTCCGAAAGGTTCACTGCAAGCTGGGCGTATATAGCGAATCGGGCCGTTTTTTTTTTGCAGTCTGATATGCTACCGCATGGGGTAAATTAGCTTAATACTGTCGCTCAAATGAAAAATCCTAGACAGAATTACATTTAAAGAGCAGTTGTCAAACGCCATACGACGACATGGACAGAACGAGAATCGCGCATTGCACCAGACGACGGCGCTGCCGGCAACACTCACCGCGGCCGCCTCCAGCTCCGGAGCGTCTGCTAGCGACGACGCCGGTGGTGCATGTTCGTCTGCAACTGTGCGCGATCAGTTTATCGTGCTGTGAACAGTCCCGTAGATCGTCAGACTTGCACTACTTGCAAGAGAATGTAGTGTGCGCTGCAGCAATGTCGGACTACGTAAAAAGCTTGTCGGAATCGTATGAACAGCGCTACAATTGAAAGCGGTACATTGGCGCCATTGTGAAGCCGGACACATTTGCTATGCCTGAAACAGATTAGGAAGTCGTCCGGACTGACGCGGGTACTCTGCTACCATCGGGCATGGCAAACATTATAGTGTCTTTGATTTTTTATCCGAGTCGCCTCACTGCGGAGACCGTCCAGGCATACAAGTCCCGGGAGGCATACAATTGTTTTGAGTCAGGTAGGTGCGCGAAAGGTGATAAACGGGCATATATAGTAGTTAACCAAATTTTTTCTTTTATTTTATTTTTCCCTGTGGTATCGCCATGGTTCTTATATCTCGTTCTGCGCTTTCTGTGCGGTTTCCTGGTGATTTTTTTTCTTTCTGTACGGCGCAGACCATGAAGTGCTTGCACGGACATCGGAATTATATAAAGCCTGTCAAAATGTTTTTTACGACTTGCTCACCACATGTATGCATCGCGACGCAACTATGTATGCATTCATTGTAATACTTATCGCCTTTACCAAGCCACAATGTTTTCAGAACGCAAGGACACCGTGCCCGTTATTTTGCGTTTTATTCATCTCCATTTACAGAATGAACCCTGCCTCGACGGCATCATTAATTACTGCCTTACGCGTCTCATGCGCGTCAGCAGCACTTGGAATGTTTCTTTTTTTTTACTTCCGCCATGAAATATGATGTTTGGGTGTGCATGGTACAAGATGTTCACAAAAAAAAAAAAGCCGCTTGGGCTACTCGCTTCCGGGTTCGCCTGGAAACGCACCGCACATATTTATTGATAAATATGCTTTACAGATGTCAGACGCGAATTGTTGCTGCGTACGTATATTCATGGTCTTAAAATAATGCACCATCTCTTAACAAACGACTGCTTTTGTGGGCGCAAAGTCAGCTTCTTTGCGAACCGTTCTTTATATATATTTTGTATGGGCCACGCTACCGCAATGCATTTCTAACTCGGATTCTAGACAAAGAGGAGTTTTAAAAGTAGATTGCCTCCGCAATAACGAAACATACTTTGTCACACACTTCTTCAAAGCGCTGGCCAACGTTCAACGACCGGCCAGCACTTTTGGTGCTCTGCGCAACGAGAAAAATGTTGCGGTAAGTTCTGTGTACATGTGCTTCTGTGGGTCGCCCTCCCAACTCGCACCCCCATACGTTTCGCGGTGTTTTAAAAATACTTCGCCTCGGTAATGAGATTTCACACTTCCACGATCTGTTCCAGGGAATTCATGGTTGCTCTGTACCAAATAAAAACATCATAGGTGTCCCGTGAAATTAGAAAACTGCTTTGAAATCTTTCACTTCCATGTATTCCTATGGGCGCTAACCCTATTTTTCACCCCCCCGTCGGCCCACGCTGACGGTAGAAGCGCCACTGCATCGTGCTTACGTCACAGATCGGTGTTGGTCTATAAGCAGTCTCCTGAAGTCCCCCCTTTTTTTTTTCTGCGGTAAAAACGTTTTTCCAATCAGATTAGGGGACTTTTGCGCCATGTTGCAACTGAGGTACTTAGATTCACAGGCTCAACATTACCCCGAAAGCTTTCCCCTTTCAAGCGCAATTTGTCTATTCGACTGGAAACAAATATTCCCTGGCCTGAATACCAGATGACTGCCTCAGTGAAGCCTTTTCGTTAGTGCTCCAGCGTGAAACCCAATGGTCAACTTTTTAAATGCACCTACGACATTTCGTACAAACTGTTAAAACAGCTGGAAACTAATAATAAAGCACCAGAATTTATGAGATCAACCCTCCAGGGATCGTCGAACCGTTTTGTGCTTGGAAGATAGCATGACGGAACAAATTCAGAAAATAAACTACAGATGCTGGTTAGTATTGCTGGCAGAATTGTTATCAAGAAAATGGCAGAAAGCGCCTACCACGCTGTTTTGTGAATTTTATTATTTAACGCTAAAACACTACTATCTGGGTTCTTAGATTTCGCCGGGGCGGCTCTGAAACCGGCTCCGAGCAATCGCGCGAAAAAAGTGGGTTTCGAACCCAGGCGAGGAAGAGAGATCGGCTCTGCACGCGGGCTATACCGCATCAGACCACTACGCCAAATCGATATCCCGCGAAGCTTAAAAATTATCATTTGACAGCGCACTCGGTGACCCCGAATGGGCCGCAATTACAGTGCTCATCAGTGTCTGGGTGGTATAGTAGTAAAAGACTTTATTGACGCGCAACACTTAGGCGCCTAATACATCGATAGCCTGCTGGACGAGCAGGCGCTGTTCTTCACCCTCAGCACCAAGCCAGTCCACCCAGGTCCAGATAGTATGGGAGGAGGTGGGAAAGAATCCCGATTGCAATGCAACCGGACATGAAAATAGGCAGTGGGAAAGGTTGGCATAAAAGGAAGGGCAGTTGGGACATGATGGATCACGACGGAATTTGTAGAGATATAGCCGTGCAGGGGTTATGAGTGTATTCAGCTGTATCTGCAGAAGGATATGAGCCTCCCGAACGGAGAGATTAGGATGAGGGTCGGGGTAGAGCTTGCGGTCTAAACGAGCAGCATTGCAATATTCGCTGATGGTGGCGCGAAGAGACAGTCTCGACCCGCCCTCCAAGGATCTTGGACAGGGGACGAACGGTGCCCGGTTACGAGTTTCAAGGGCGAAAGTGCTGCTAGATTCGCGGCTCCTGCGATGCCTAAGGTTATTCGTTGCCGCTGACTCAGAGATAAGCGCCAGAGTTTATAGCTGCCACTGACGCTCATTTTGCAACGCAGATTCCAAGTCTTGAGTACTGAATGAACAAGTTTGCAACATCACCTGCGCTTTGAAGCTCATTTTGTATTGCAAGCGTTTCAATCCACAAGAAAAAAAAAAAATACGGGGAATGAATACAACTTTAGCGAGCATTGTCTGATGCTCTCAGTGTAAACCTATGCATGACGACAATTCGTTCCTCCCTCTGGATTTTGATGGGGCTAGTCAATGCACTTCTTAGTCCACCCAGCTTGTTTCAAGACTTTTTTAATGTGTAAACAATCCCTTTCTGGTAGCTGCGCTTAACGGATGATTAAGTGCCTGTTTGTTTATTCTGTCTGCGCCTACTGATATAGACGTGAGGGGCCTTTGTGCAGTTTTCTTAAGGAAGTTCCCGACACAATCCATCTCCTTGCTATAAGTTTTTACTGATACAGCCTGTCAAGAAGACAGATTACGATAATTCGGATTAAGACCATATTTCCAATACCAATGTATTGACAGCCTTAATTTGACTGTTCCGACTACAAAGCATTAAAGCAGGTGCAACGGATGTGTGCTCCTTTATTTATTAAGGCGAAAGTCTTTAATGACTCATACTGCCGGCGTTCGTTCGGTCGCACTATAGCTGTCAATCATATGACGTCATGATGAAGTCATGAAAGAAATACATATCCCGCGCTTGTCCTGTTATTTACGTGTTTAGTCTGTCTTTTGTAGCGCAGAGCATTATTTCAATCATATCCTGTCACCACCGGTAATCGAACCTCCGTCCCTTGGATCCCCAGCCGAGAGCTTTAACAAACTGCGCCACGCCCGGGATAGCGAAACGCACATCATAATTCTCCTTGTCTACCGTGAAGATGATAGTAGCGATGACAATGAAGTTGCAATAAGTGACAATGACGGTAGAATTAGTTGATAATGATAATGACAGTAAGCGTGATGCACCGTGTGTACCAAAACGCTTAGGCTTTAGCATTTCTACAGTGTGGATTCCACAGTGCTCTCGGAATATTTTTTTTTTTGAACTTCTGAGATCAACCGTACCTATCAAAACGCGGTTTCGGGCTAAGGGGACGTTTGTGACATGGCCAGGGAACTAATCGCCACCTGTGTGAGGATCTAGGCGCTCGATCGACAACTGCTTTGCGCTTAGTAGTGATACTGTATTTTAAAGAAACTTGTTTCGGAGGACTCTTGAAAATGACATTGAGATTACGACATATACTACAAAATTGTTTGCCTACAATGGAAGGCACTAGAGTTAGATGTGGTCTTTTTGTGCTCATGATATACTGTTCAGCTTGTGGGAGAGCCGGTAGATTCAACTAAACCAGTGCTAAGGGAGCCCTGTTCTTTTGCGCAGGGGTACATGCTGCACAAGACAACTCCTGCATGCCTTTACTTGATGCATGAGTGCATCTTTACTGGGAGAGTGATGACAGGATGCAGGTGTGACTATGTACGACTGGTTCACAGTATTCAGCCTAGTTAAGTAAGGCAAGAAGCCAGTCAGTGTTGTTGCACTTGCACGCGATAAAGAAAAGGATGCAGCAGTGGAACAGTGGTCTCGATCACCAACCAGCGGAACGATATGTTCGTGCCGGCTCGGGTTGGAATCCTGCTACCGGCTATGGAGTTCAGTTTCTTCCGGGGGGTGTGATATCGCATAAAAACCCATTTATGATATCGCATAAAAACCCATCAGAGCTTTCTTGCCTACCGGAACATTCTATACAAGCCTACTTATGGCTGTGCGGACCCTGCTGTGGTGGCTCAGAGGCTGTAAGGCGCGACTGCTGAACCAGAGGACGCGGGCTCAATAACGGGCTCGGCGACCGCATTTCGATGGAGCCGAAACATAAGGTGTCCGTGAACTGTGCGGTGTCAGCGCACGTTAAGGCGCTCAAGACTTCCGGAGCCCTCGACTACGGCGTAGCTGATCTTGGTTTGGGACTCATGGAAACCATTAGAACGGGATGGTGTGTTTTGAATCATGCATTGAATGCTAACATCGAGCGATAAACAGTGCACTTGAAATATGTTGGAGATGATCAGCAGGACTGGATCATCTTTGAAGTTGTTTTGTAAGTCAGCTCCCGGGTACTCTCTTTCCGCAGAGATAAATATTTCCGCGAAGCTTGTGCGCGCACGCTCAAAGCCACCGGAATGAGTCTTTATCACTTTGGAACGCAAAGTGCGTCCCGATTTATCTCGAATGGTCGAAGCCACACGCGATTGCTTCCCCACTGCCGCAGTATAGATGTCGTTGTTAACTAGTTGGTCTTTGGTAACTTGTTTCGTTCTTTGAGTGCAACCGAGAGCGGCAGAGATTCTGTCAGTGATCGCCCAGCACGTTTGATGCTTTCACCGCCGCCTAGTTGTACAGGGGCGCAAAGAAGCCCAATAAAAAACTTAATTTCGAAGCTTTTTAGTGCTACCCTGACTACTGGACTTTCGCCACAAGTACGCGGTAATATGAGCACGTCCTGGTTTTGTGAATCAGCTAAATGGTGCGGAAAGGGCAACGATAACATCGCACCGCGCATTCTAAATGAAAATGTGCCCAACCTCTGAATTCGGTAACACGAAGCTCTGCCACAGAGTCACAAAAGCAAATCGAGGGGGTTTAAATTTTCCTGGCCACTGAAGCCCACTGTGGAGATCCCGAAGGCCATTAGGCGGCTGCCGCCTCGCTCTCCGTTGATACCACCCACTCTGGGGAACTCTCAGCCGCCATTCAATGATACAAAAACCACCCGACCGTCTGCAACGTTATATAGCACACGTCAGTGTCGAGCGTAAAGCCTATTCGGCAAGTCGAACGTAAAGTAAGGCGGGGTACCAGTGGAGTCTCTTCGTGACGACCGTGCAATCATCCCCCTGTCAAGGCAACGAACGTTGTCATCTGCGCCGCAGAGATGTAGGTTCATTCGAAAAACATTTCAGGTTAATGAAATAGGATTGTGACCGGGCCTACTGCAAAGTCCATATACGTTCTACTGTTACCAGCCTCGTCTAAAGGGCATGCCAGTGATGCCGCAACAATAGCGAGATGATACTGCGACACTCGGAATTATTTATAGACATATAACGTCCAAGCGGAAAGCGCTGAGCCACAGCCTCGTATATTATCCACGCCCGGTCATAGGCGCCGAGATCAAAGAATGCTGACCGCCGCGTTCAATGCCACGGTAGAAGAAAGAAAAGTGCTCCGTCGGCGACAAGATAGCGGCTAATATAGTGTGCGCCGCTGTGGAAGCTCATGCTTCGGGGTCTATGCTTTCAGTCGGATGTGCAGGAGTTACTATACGGCGAAACGGCACGCACGCTCAGATTTCTCGACTTGTTTCAATAATAAAATGTTGCATTACTGAAGTGCGCCTGTTTCAGTTATTTAAGCGGCTAACTAGAAGCACGTGGAACCTTTTACATTGCTTACTGTCCAAATAACGAGTTCTGAACGCAGACACCCGCGTCGGCTGCCTGAGAAGTGAGCAGCGATGGAGACTGCACCGCAGGAGCCGCCAGTGGCAGAGTGCCTCGTATTAAAGAGTCGTTTGGTAAATTCATGTCGCCTACAAGGATCCCTGGCCGTGGGATTGGCAGCTCAGAAGTATGGTCATGTGCAAGACCGACTCGCGCATTCTCTTCGACTGCAGATTAGTACCTTAACCCGCTGTGTTGAATATTTTGTGCGTTTGGCTATGACAAGCAGAGCATATTTAGCGCGCACTGGGTGTACATACTTTGTAAGTTGCTGCAGTCGCGGCTACGCTCCCTGCTAACCCCAATGCTCTTGAAGACAGACCTCGGAGTGCAGGGCTATAGATGCCCTTGTCTCCAGCCTAAAAAAAGTCGTTCGAGACACGCGAACATAATATATGTATTTGAAATAAAGCGATTGTACCGAGAGCCCGCAATCAGGCTCTCGCCTTTGAGGGGTCCCGGTTTTGAGCCCCGCCCTAAGAATTCTGACTCAACTATGAAGACTTGTAAAGCCGCAAAGTTCGTAGCTTTACGCCTGCACTCAAGCAATCATTCCGTTTGTAGTGCAAATGTTCGGTTTAGGTTTATGGGTTTTAACGTCCCAAACCGACTAAGGCCATGAGAGACGCCGTAGTGGAGGGCTTCGCAAATTTCGACCGCCTGGGGCTTTTTAACGTGCGCTGACATCGCACACGGAAGACTTGCTTTTCGCCTCCGTCGAAAAGCGGTGCGGCCGTTATTCGATCCAGCATCCTAGGGCACATAATTAAGTCGAGTGCCCTAACCACTGCAGCACCGCGGCGGGGTTTAATGAAAAGGGATGTTTCGCGTATGATGTGAATACAAACTCGCAGGTCGATCCCACATTCGCTCATGCAAAGCGACGAGCGCCCGACAATACCGTTGCGAAGAAGATCGGCAGCGGCACGAGAGGAGCGCAGCCATAAATCATCTTTTACCCTGTCGCCATGTTGCGCCACTTTCTCGCTTGTCGCAACGTATCAATATCATACCAGATTGCACTATTGACCAAAGAAATGTTAATGCGAGCAGCTTAGTGCAACTAATAAGAATTCACAAGGCCAGCTGCTCAAAAAGTTTCAAAGCAGGTGCGTTCTACATAATATACAAGCTAAAGGCTGTCATTAATCCGTCCAAAATTTCGTTTTCAGTACTATGCGTTGCGAGACTAGTTGGTTCATGTTCGTAAACTTGTATAAACGCAGCAGAGACGACACACCAGGCAAGAAAGACAGGACAGGGCGCGAAATTTCGCTTCTATGGAAAGGCTGGTATGCTCGAGTTATAAAGACGATACACAAGTGTTGCTATAGCTGCTCTTCTGGTCAGCCTCAGGCACAGACCTTCACCCCCAACTTTCTCACAGAACACGATCAGCATTTGCATAGCACGCATGTATTCGATACAGACCTGCCCACTGCCTCGTGCACATGGTAGTCTTGGCTGAACTCCTCCCCGGGCCGAAGAGTAACAGGAGGACCTAGGTCAGCGATGACTGCAAATGACACAAATGGGTACATTTCATTTTGTATTTTTTTTTAAGATACTGCTAACTTTGTTTTGAGGCAGCTGCATGATTGTGATCAGATGATTTACTCTCACAAAACGTCAACGCAACGGAAACATTTTGGAGACAGAAGGTAATACATAAGTACAGCATACAAAATATCATTTTGGCAAAATCAGCATATGCAATATCACGTGTGAAGGATTTATTGCAGCAGTTACGAGATGCTGGAAAGAATAAGTGTCGAAATATTTGGACTTACCGAAGTCAGGGAAACTAGCTAAGTGCATGAGAGAAGAATGAATGAAAAACGATGAAGATCCGCTTAGTCATTAGGCGTCGTAAGGTCTTCCGGACTTAACGTGAGCTCCCGAAGCCCTCCTTCTGGAGATGACTTTATTCTAACACGGCATTTTCTGCGTGCAGGAAGAAATTTGTTGGTGCGCATAAGGTCATCGACTGCCTCATTTCAGCACGGCGAGCGGTACGGAGTCTGCAACCGTGCTTGCTGGTGCCGTCGCTGCGATGACTGAGCATCTTCGTTTTTTTCTTTCTTTTTTTGGCAGAGCTTTCGTAAGATCTTCCAGCGTAGGCACGTTGCCCCAGTTCTTTTTCCACTGTTTTCAAAGCAACGCTTCAGCAACATACGTCCAGTCTCATCATGTAAGCATGTCACTCTGACTCGAGTACTGCCGTGGGGAAAATTTCGCATCCTGAGCATCCCAGCACATTTTTATAGAACACTGTCGCGTGTGTTTTTTAAATTAAAAAGGTCGGCAGGACAGGGAAGGTTATCAAGCAAGAGTGAGGTGCATGAATAAATTAATCTTCCGATGGGCCACACCTGGACCGACATCACTGCGATTTGAAATTTGGAGCCCATAAACGATGTTCCTTTCCGAATAAGAATAGTGCAACAGGATCACGACGAAGGATCACATAAGTGCGCTTGGCTGCCGCGCCTGTCCCAATTTCAGAAGTGAATGTTCAGGGTCCTTCGCAGTCTTTCTTTTAGCGGCCGTTTAAGGTGCTTCGGTGCTGGCTATATCAAACGGATTGCATGGCAAATAGAAAACATACGGGGTGTATCATCAAGCGCTGTCAAGAATTTCAACAAATGCATGGTTTTCTGAGTTAGAGAGTGTACTGTTCGGCAAAAACATTAGTGTGAGTGTCGACGGTTGTGTGCATCAAAGTACAGCTAAGACTCATTAAATATGTTTGTAGTTTATGGGCTTTACCGCCCCAAGCATCTCGGGCAAGCGTGAGTGCGAGAATGTACGTGAACGCGAGGTTGAGTATGAATGTGAGAGTGCCCATGAGAGCGCTCGTAAATGTGAGAATGCGTGTGAACGTGAGTTCGAGAAAACGCGTGAGCGTGCACGTGAGAAGTCTCCATGTTCCGGCAACTATACGGGCCTGGAAAGCGGCTCCCAGTGGGCGCCTGGAGGTGCGTCCAACGGAAGTTGTGTGACAGAGGAGCACCCCCCGGAGGGAATCCCCCTTACGAGCCTCTGGGGCCACTGTGATGTCGTATTAAAGCACACACAGAGAAAGCGATGAATTCAAAAGCGAAATGCATACAACAAATACCCAGCTTCCAACGCAGATTTATCGCATCACAAAATATGATCAGATAAAGAACCTGGTATGATTGCCTGTGCATTTTTGCTATAGCATTTCACAACGATCACTCTCGATTTGTTTGTTTGCCCTTCGCTGCAAATTGTTTCGTTTTTGTTATCTGTATCTGATTGCTCTATTACATTATTATATTGTTCATAATGTAAAACAGCGCAAACTACAAGGGACAAGACAAGAAGAAGGGATCCTTATAGTTTCTTTCTGTTCTTGTCCCTTGTAGTTTGCGCTGTTTTACGTTATGAACATTTACCAATTCGCCTAATTCAACGTTTTACCAAACCATATTAGATTCCTTTGAGGAGGCTGTTTAGTCGCGAACTTCGGACCTCTTACTGAAAATACTCAGTGACCATTAAATGTGATCTAATTACAAAATTACAGAAATTAAAAAAATACATAAAATTTTGAAAGCATCTCTTTTACGTACGACATAAAGCTAGAAAAAAAAAGAATTCAGAAGCTAGAAAAAAAAAAGCAGGTTCACCTTCAAATCTGCCAGTCTTCAATTTTGTATGCCCCTGAAGACCAACAATTCTGAAGTAATTTGCTTAATTTTAGTTAACCAACCGATGTTTAATAGCGCCCTATCACGTAAATAATGTCGCTTTGCCGTGAAGTTCACATGCACCGACCCAGTCTTCATATCTTACGTGGATCTAGGAGGCTCCTATAATTGAAAAATAAAAACAAGCGCAAGTACTCGCGCGCGCACGCACACTAATATGTTCTAAAAGGTGGGAAAACAAACAACAAGAACGCGAAAAGCCGTTTTGAAATATGTGCACCGCTATTCTGCGGCTCACGCTGACAGTAAACCGATACCTTGAGGTAAAAGCGTTCAAGCTAATTTTAGGCGACCCGGGTCTCCTTGAAGCTTAGAAGTTACGGCCGGCAACGCAATATAGACCGCCGCATCCAGAGCAAGGACGATCATGTCGAAGCGGCATTTAGCACGCACGATGTCTGTGAGCCACTTTGCAATCAATGAATGGCCACATATAGGCCTGGGGACTGACCAGGTCACACTGTCCTAACGAAGCTGTTCAACCAAATTTTCCAATGAAAACCCATGACACAGCTGTGGAAGCAAGCGAACCCTTATCTCGGTATACAACCCCGAGGGACCAGAGATACATGGCACGCGTGAAAGTGGCATTGCTCGGCCTTTTTCGCATTTGCCGCGTTTCTTTTCCTTTATTTTGCTTCCTTATTCCACAGCCCAAAACCAATTACTTTAAAAGCTTCAGCGTTCAGTCTAGTTGGAATGCAAATAAGCATGTTTTGTTTTATTATCTAATGTAAAACTCTATACACACCTCCCCGATTTTGTTCCCTCTTATTACCTGCGTTGTGTTACCAAGACCCTTAAATGCGCTTTTCACGTCGTATTATGATGTTAAAGCATCGGTGAAACAATTCCTTTCTAAGTAACAGTTTTGCTTATTTTTGAAATTTTTCCTGATGCTCCCGATTTTTTTGCCGGTTGCAGTGAGCACACTCTCCATAATTGTCATAAAGGAACAGAAAAAATGCCGTATCAAGTCTATTTGTTGCCTGTCTCTGAAATGTGATCGTGCAGATGCCGAGTACTTCTCTGTGTCATTAGCCCTTTCTATGCTGTTTCCTCCCTGTATTTACTCTGGGTGTGCTGGTAACAGAGCAGGGGGGCCTTACTCCGCTTTTGCCCTACCACATTCGCCCGAAGGCTAGGAAAGATTTGGTGCGGGTAGCCTCCGCTTGGTTGCCAGATTCTAGGCCCTGCTTGTTTCGCACATGCTTCAGCGCGACCATCGTTCAGCGGGCAGGCAGAACCCTTGATGTGGGTACGTCGGCTCAGTGTCCGCTGTGGTCGACCACCTGCTTGCAGAGGGTGGAAGAGCAGGAAACAAAAGAACTGACGCAGCTTTCACCTGTAGTTAGTCACCAAATAGAAGAAAGCCTGCGTAGAAATGCGAATCTCCTAGTGATAAAAAGCGATTATTTGAGGCTCGCTTTATCGGAACATGCGCTTTTGATAACAGCCTCCCAGTGCAACAAGGAACAAAGAGACTCCGCAGGTCGTTCACGTCCCACCTTTCGGGCATGAATGAGTTTTCGCGAGACGGGCAGCACCTCCGCCATGAGCAATGATTTCCCTACACATGCCTTGCGGGAGGGGGTTGTAAACACCTAGCAAGGTTTACACCCCCTTTGTTTGTGTCGCAAAAGCACTGATGACTACAAAAAGTAACCATCGCGTTTTCTCTACCCTCAATGAGATATGATGTCCCCCCCCCCATGCTCCTAAAAGTGTAGGCATCCCCTCAAACACAATTTCTTGGGAAACCCCTGAGAACCCCTGCGCTACACGCCGCATACGTATGGTATGGCATGGTACGGTATGGTTCTTGGTTTTTGTTTCGGTTTGGGATTTTAACGTCAAAAGCGGCTCACATTATGAGGGTTGGCGTAGTAGGCGTCTCCGAATTAGATTCGACCATCTCGCGTCCATTAACGTGCGCTGATATCGCACATCACACTGGTGCCTTGCGTTCTACCTCAAGGACGTGGGTCCAGATCGAACCGACGTCCTTGGGTCAGGCAGTAAAGCGCATTAAACACTCTCAACAACTGCCGCGGTGCACACGCCACTTAGGTTTGGAGTGGAAGTTTCGCTGTAAGTGCGGAAACATTTGCGCATTCCCCGTCCTGCCCTTGTCGCATTCAGATTGGGGCGAAGAAAGAGCCTCACCGCCGTCGTCCAGCACCTCCTTCTCCTCGTCCAGTGTGCCGTCGGGCGTCAGCGGCACGGCGGGCGGCGACTCGGCGCTCGCCATGCTCAGCCCGCGCGCGTTCTGCGCGCGCACGACAAACACGTAGGCGGCCGCCGGCGGCAGCTCGGGCAGGCGGCAGCAGGTGCTGAGCACGGCGGCAACGCGGCTCCAGGCGCGAGGCTGCGCCGAGGCCGGAGATGCGTCCACCAGGTAGCGCTGGATGCGGCAGCCGCCGTCGTAAGGCGAGCACGACCAAGTCACCTCGATGGCTCCGCCCGGCAGTGACACCGCGCGGGGGGCTTCAGCAGGCGGGTCTGGGGGACCTGCGCACGGGAGGTCGGGCCCTGACGCGACGCAACCTGAGCGAACGCAAAACACAGAAGGGAACTACTGTTCGCTCTTCCATGAATAAACGCACAGTGCGTACAATCTTCGCCTGGTTCGACATGAGTTCCAATTACAAATGGAACTTTTCGACAAGTTCCCCTGAAGTTCAGTTATGACTGAAATTTATAAGGTACAAGATTGAGTGCCTTCAGTTGCTCAATTACCGGTTAACCGAAAAGTAGGCGACCGATTTTGGTGTCATAAGCACACCCTCTTAAAATTACTCAGAGCTGTAGTAGGCTATGCTTCTTAACTCCGTGGATATCCTCATGCCGCTGATTTGCGCTTTAAAATGGTTTATGCATTTCGCGCCACAGATGGAAGTCGAGAGAGCAAGCACACGCGCGAACATTTTTCTTTGGAACCGCTACACCTCCGGTCTGTTGACCCCAATCGCAAATGAATTCCCTTAATGCTGTGCCATGTTGCGTTGTCGGCTAATAGTGACGTCAATCCCAGCGTTTATGACGACTGCTGCTTCTCACAATGCATCTGGCGCTGTCGTCTGATCACGTCGAAACGGATCGCTCTGACGGAGTTGTTAGCTTCAGCTGCGACTCAGAAGTCAGCTCTCATCTCTTCTATATGCTGACTAGAGTAATTATCGTAAGTCATAACAGGTACTCTGAACCTATTTCTGCTGAACGCAAACATAAGGCGACCACTTCAGAGAACCTGTTTATGGGCCGCAACTGAATTCACATTTGTACATTTGTCCACTTGGACTTTAGAGAACGACCCTAACTAAAGGGCAAAATTATTAATCGTTGGAAATGCGATCAGTTACGTTATGCATTATATAAAGATTTATGGGCACTTGGATGACATGTTCATCAGAAAGGAAAGCAGTGAAGGCGCGCTTCAAGTTTTTAATGGACTCGGGGTTAAGTTCTTGACTAAGTGTACGCTCTCTACTCCCGTTTTCTATATATTCCTGGACATGTGACAGACTCCTCACCTTAGTGCTCTTTCTTTCCTTTTTCTCCATTTGTTCCCCTCCCCACGTGTAGCGTAGCTTATTGGGCATCGCCTAGTTAACCTCCCTACCTTTCTAATCTACGATTTCTCTCTCTATATATAATGTATAAGTAACTACGATTATCAAGCGCCGAACAGAGGGGTAAATGGTATGCTGTCTTAAGTGACTGCAGGTTTGGCACCTATTGCTCCTGATAAATATCAGAATATGGAAAAAATACCAACACTGCAGCAACATTGGCTGCAAGGGTGTGTGTCCACTGTAAAATACAGTGAAATAATTGTTCCTAGTTTCCTGGGTTTTGTTAATGAGATAAATTGTGGTTTACTGTGAGCACATTGGCACACGTTTCACATACAGGTTTTTATTGTTTTGTCAGAAAAGTACGTAACATGCGCATGTGCCCGATGCGTAGACGGTATAAAAATTACTTCGAAACACGTTCCTGGTGCCGACATGACTTGTATTTTCCTAACATTGCCCTTCCATAATGAATTTTCATGTTTGCTTCAACTTCCCAAACAGCCTGCTACCTGACTATGTTTTCTGTGCACTAAGTTGCGTGTGCTCTCTCGTTACCTGTGATCCCAACGTGACTTGCGAAACATCAGCATTTTATGACGTGCTTTTGTGTCCCGGCCTTTACTATTGTGTGCATAATTGCTGCTATTATCGATTCAGCAGTATTTTCAGAGTTCACAGCAGTGAGAACACTCGGACATCATATAGATGATTATGTCTTTGATGTTCTCAGATTATCAAAGATGGTCTCCAACAAGCAAGAAGATTCTTGAAGCCGCGCGGAACGACTACTTGCGGATATGCCTTGGACTCCCAAAGGGATCCTCTGCATCAGGAACACTTGCAGAAGCAGGATGTCTCCCGCTAGATGTGATTGCCGCCCAAGAAACTATGTGTACCCATCTCTGACATGTCCTCCAAGGAAAGAAGCACTTTTCACACCGCGTCCACTTAACTCACTGCAACTCTGGCTTTGATCAAGCTGTACAATTTCTTCCCCTCTCTACTATTATTCAGCCATGAAATCTACTACCTCTCAGCTTTCCTATGGACACTATCGCCTCTAAAGGTGAATAAGACTGTTCCTGGCGTGGATTCGAAGAGCCGCATGCCACAGGCAGCACTTCTGCAAGCCGCTCTCGCCTACTTATAGCCAAGAAATAAACACACTACATCCACATATTAACCGACGGTTAAACTAATCAAGACATGTCTTCCTGTGTCTTTTATGTGCCCTCAACAAACCATGTCCTGTCTCGGCTGCAGCGGAAGCCATCATCTACGACAGCTGAGCTCCATGACATCAAAAAGGCTGTTTCCTATATCCTGCGCCAAATCCCCGGGTGATGGGTTATCTTCACTGATTCCAGAGCATCTCTGCAATTCCTGTATAACCTGCTGAAGAAAACCAGTCATCAGCCTGTGACACTTGAAATCGGATATCTACATCATTTGGCTATTGCCGCAGGCCACTGCATAACATTTCAGTGGATACCAGCCCACTGTTGCATTAAAGCAAGGGAAAAAGTAGATGAAGCGCTCGTAAAGCCTACCAACATCAGATACATTCGAATATTCACGAAATTTTATGTATCCCAACTGGCTAAAAAAAATTTCCTTCCGAAGCAAAGTATCGACTTTGGAGCTTGCTGACGCATCACTACCAATTTATTTACTCAATTGACCCACATCTAAGATCAAAACTCCCTGCGAAATTTCCTCGCCAACTAGAAACTCTTTACCACCGACTTCGCCTGAACTGCGCATATACTACAAATGACTTGCGATACCATTTCGGTCAAATGAACAGTCCGCATTGTGATAACTGTCTCAATAGAAACTTTGGAACATATCCTGCTTGAGTGTCCTGCGTACGCTGACGAGCGTGCGTACTATGAACATAGCATGGAGAAGCTCTCCCCAGTGCCTCAATGGACAGTGCTTAAGGTTCCTTAGCCTGCCCTAGGCAACAGAGACTGGCAATAAACTTTTTATTTATGTATTTGAAAAAGATTGTACTTCTTGAAAAGCTCTAAATTAACCTTGAATGTTGCCCTCAGGCATTTTTAACGCTGTAAACTCTATAGGCGCGCTTGTCGGATTATGCATTTTATTATTTCATTTTATACCATTACTCCACGATGCTCCTTACAACGCATTTAATGGCCGCATTTTATCTCCCCCTTCATCACTTTTGTTCTCCTCACCATTCTTTTTCAATCTTTCCCTCCCGAATACCCCTTCCTACACGGAGTAGCATGCCAGCGAGATCTAAATGCCAGCTAAATTCTCGGTTTTTCATTAAAGGGTCTCTTTTTCTCTCTCAGTTGCTATTTTCTGTACTCAGCAAGAAAACATTAGCATTCAGCATTGAAAACTGATACATACGAAGGCAGTCGAATTGGTTTCGTTGCTTTGTCTTGTACAATGGAACTTACAACATGGACTTCAGTGTCAGTGTGATAGGGCTTCCATTCACACATCTCGCGACGGCTGCCTGAAGCCCAATTTGCAGGAGCTGCCAAATTGGTCAGTACTCTCGAGATGGGGATCAAACCGACCGGGACACTTGGATCCCTAGTAAGAGGATGCAGCTTCTAGGCTATGCAGGCGCATCAGTACGTTTCGATTAAAGTGACATTTACATTTATGCGGGTTGAAAGTCACCTAAGGGTAGATTACGACTGCATGCTGATGAGTACGTGCGAACTCGCTACCAAAGTAAAAATCGGAAGTGCTGCACCTTATTCTCATTTGCCCTAACCACGTAAAATTCGCCTTTTGCGCGAGTTTTCTGCGCATGCGCGAAGTCGTAGCGACGACCGATGAAAACACATTGGACGGCGTCGACGGCGTTTCTCGGCGCCGTCAGTGCACGGGGGCTGGCGTACCGGGCTGCACGGTGACCGTCACAGGCTTGGCAAAGTAATGCCAACCACATCTTCCGCGTACGGTTGCCACTTTCTAAGCGTGCCGAGATGCAAGACGCGGTTTTTCAGGTTTCCTTCGGCGAGCCGCGACCA
Organism: Amblyomma maculatum; assembly: GCF_055883805.1. Lineage (NCBI taxonomy): Eukaryota > Metazoa > Arthropoda > Arachnida > Ixodida > Ixodidae > Amblyomma > Amblyomma maculatum. The sequence goes on from NC_139344.1 coordinate 281,581,800, forward strand.
ACAACGACGTGAAGCTTGAATTAGGGCCACCAAGCGCCAAGATCTGAATGGCCGACCTCAGCAACCGACTGCGTATACTCTCGACTGTGCGAAAAACATTTCTTTACAGGTACGTATGCAACTAAGGAAATGTGCATGATGAAAAGTGTCTACCGGAGTTTGCACCAAGCCTGTAACCCACCAGTGATAGCCGCAATGAGCATTTGTTCGGCGCGTCTCATGGCGATGTATTTTGCCGTTTTTCTTTACGTGCGACGGGGCCGGGTATCGCAGATATCACAGGTGGCTGTGTGCGCTACATCGTAATATTTAGCATGTTTTATCGCGACTGCCGCCTGACTAAAAAAAAAAAAAAAGATTGGATGTTTGTTGTGGATGCACCGCCGTTCGCGAGCCGAATGGTTGAGCTGGTCATGAAGCTCGCGAACGGCAGTGCATTAAAACGCCGTATTTTTTTTTTCTTGTTAGTCAGGTGGCAGTCACGATAAAACATGCTAAATATTACGGCCTAGCGCACAGAGCCGCCTGTGATATCTAAGCTACCTAGCCCTTTCGCACATAAAGAAACGACAAAATACATCGCCTTCAGGCCCCGGCGCAACTAAAGCAATCACGCACCGAAGAAATCCTCATTGCCGCTATAACTGGTGCGTTACAGGCTGGCTGCAAACTCCAGTAGGTACTGTTCATCATGCATATTTCCTTTAGATGCATACATACCTGTAGTATCTGTGTTTTTGCCGCTCGGAGCATATGACACACTTGACACTCTTGCACGACGCGCAATATATTTTTTTTTTTACCTTAAAGGCTCGCCTTCGTGCACGCCAAAGCATTCGGATTTGGTTCCTTCGGTGTGCGCAATCAGATGCACTTCGTTAGGGAGGCTTGATAATCGTCGTCTTCGTCCAACAGTTTGCAACGGCAAGGAAACCGCCCGGCACAAATGAGTCTCCAGGAGGGTTCATGCTCGTTCACTTGCAGAGTGATCGCTCTGGACGTAGAACAGGGTTGGTTCGTGACAGAGACGCGCATCCGATATGTAGGAGATGCACATGTGTCGCCAAGTCGTTTATTCCGCAGAAATCGCGGCGGAGGCAGAAAGGTTGTGGATCCTTTCACAACAGAATGATCATTCTCTGTGCACCGAGAACCTTTTCACCACTGCGACCACATACATTCTACAGCGCTGAATCATCCGTTGCCAGAAAAATGCCGCGCGTTGCCTGCAAGTGTGCATTCCGGCCGGACAATGTCCTTTTCAGGGGGTGTGCATAAGTGCCTCTATGCCGAGCTTCGTAGTCGAAATCCTACAGCTGCACGCTTGTAGATGACGCGATGAGGAAGCGACGCCCATTGCACCATGCCGGCGCCGCGGTGACCGCATTGTGCTCGGTAACTCAAGACACCCCGCGCATATGCGTTGCTCGAAGTCACAGGAGACGATTCCACCTAGCTCTGCAGCATCAACAAACGCATGGCTGCTTTGCACTTTGAGATCCCCCTCTCTCTCTCTGCCTCCGCGCTCTCTTGTCTGCCGAAAACCTGCAAGCTGAGAGCGTCTCATTCTGTCACGTCGAACACGGCCCGCGCTACACACTCTTACAATACGAAGATAGTATATGCGTGCATTATGAGTGGATTGTGAAAACGCTGTACATTCCCCCATACTGCGTGAACATGATATACTGAGTTCACTGTCACTACTTTCCGCCCCGAGGCCAAAAAAGGGGCGAGCTTTCGCTTTCTACATGCGTTGGCGTGGCCATTTCGTATGGTGTGCTTTCGTGTTGTCTGCTACACTGCCGTCCAATGTGTTTCTCGCCCGCTTCCGCATGATGGCGCCACATCCTCCCGTAAAAGGCGGATTGCCCGGCATTTTTTTTAAACACCCGTATAAAACGCAGTGCAATTATGTGCTCATATGGTGTATGAATTTCCGGAAAGTGTGAGCAGCAGTAATTCATGTCCTGAGGCAATACTTGCTATTTCCTTCATTATGCCTATGTCTATGCATTTTCCTTCAAATCACAAGAGTAACGCTTAATCGACCGGGGATTTCTTAAGAGTATTTTGGATGGTATTAAATGAGTGCCAAGTGGTAGAAAAAGTCTAGTGCAGTTCTTCGATCCTCTAGGGCAGGCTCATTTGAGTCCACCTAGAGACTGGCTATTAATATGTTCGTATAAGCCCCACACGTTAACCGAATGGGGAATATTATAAACAGGATCTCATGCTTTTAAAAAGGACGCTTTTGCTGAACCAGATATAATGCTTCTGTAATCTAACTTGGAGCGCACCGGAGAACAATAAACGTGTAATAGGAATGTCCTATTGGACTTTCGGCGGTGAGAGTAGTTTCAGTATATTAAGGGCTTGGGAAGCTTTTTTCTTTAGATTATTTATATGTGGTAGAAATCTGAGTTTTTATTTATTTTAACTATGAAAATTTATATCCTTGCTTAGAAGTCAATGCAGTTTGGTTCAAGTGCTATGTAAGGTAAGTCTGTAAGGTTTGTTTCGGCGATAACACAAGAACTACTCTTTTTAGTGGACCGAACTTGAATTTATGTCTGCCCAATCTGACAGCTTATTTTGAACTATCAGTATTTGTTCTGTTTAAGGGGTTTAACGTCCCAAAGCGACTCAAGGCTATGAGAGACGCCGTAGTGGAGGGCTCCGGAAATTTCGACCAGCTGGGGTTCTTTAACGCGCACTGACATCGCACAGCTCACTGGTGTTTTGCGCTTCGCCTCCATCGAGAAGCGGCCGCCGCAGCCGGGATTCGACCCCGCATCCTTGGGCATGGTAGTCGAGCGCCCTAACCACTGCACCGCCACGGCGGAGCCTGTCTCTATGTCTCAAAGGTCGACACGCTGGGAGAAATGGACAGTCATCTACGTAAACTGAATACATATATTCTGGAATTGCCTTTTCTATACAATTTAACTATGAAAAGTGAGGTGCTTATTGAAAAAGTTCGACCTAAGCAGACTCGGAACGTACGGTTGGCCAGGAAATCGCTCAAGCAGTCCAGCATCCTGTCGCGGATACATAGGTCTGCTCGGTCACCCTGGATACCGAACCTCCATGTGCTGTAGTAGGCCTGCTCCAGGTCAAAGAGCTGAATACATTGTAACTTGCGGATTAACACCTTCCGGGCGTTTTTTTCAAGCCGCAAAAGGTGGTCGATGGTAGGATATGAGTTTTTAAGTCTGCATTCGTGTATGTCTAAAGATCGTTAGGATTCAAATACGAAGGACAGTAGGATGTTTACAGCACCACAGCCATGAGAGTACTTTTGAATATTTTTGTTGTACAGCTGGTGTGGGCTATCGGCCTGAAGATCCTGGGATTGGCTTATGGTTTCGCGAGTTTAAGAGAGGTTAAAAGTACAGCTTCTTTCCACGCCTCACGTACGTCCTCGTTACCCAGATATTATTCTAAACATTGGAGCACGGCCTCTACAGTGTCTTCACAGAAATGGGGAAGCATAGCCTGATGTATATTGTCCGAGCCTGGTGCCAGGGGCTTAGTGAGGGGGAGGGCTGATGAGCTCCACCGCCTCCTTGGAAATAAGACAGACAAATGACACCTATGATGACGGGCTCGTGGCTCAACCAGGTCCGAGGCGTCAGTGTTAGCCCTGCCTGCTAAACCCCCTGGCATCTTTACTGCGATCATTCCTTTACAAGAGTGGGGTGCTTATTTTGTGAGCAGTGCTAATGTTTGTATGTTGTGGTTGGTCCTATGGCGACTAAGGCTATCATCCGCGAAGAACAAGGTTTGTTTTTACTTTGTAGATTAGGACTATAATGTCTAATATTTTAGAGCCTGTTTAGTACTACCGCGTCCTTTAAGAAATCAAAATGCGGGAAATTTCTACGAGGGTGTTCTATTTCAAGAGCATGCTGGGATTGAAAGCAGTCTGCTCGTTTCAAAAAGGCGCAAACTTCTTTTGTTATTTTCTCAGTTGAGTGTTTGAAAACAAAATATGATTTATTCCTTGTTCTGTTCGACACCCTTTACATAATGGTTTGTCTTCTTAAATATGAAGCCATGTGTCAGATGTGCGTGTTCGATGCGAAGGCGCCATAAAATGACTTCGATCGGAAGCGTTTTTGATTACTGCATGATTTCCATTGCTCGACAATTTGTTTGACAAAGTGTAGCTTGTGTTTTATTTATCTTCTTCGCGAAACTAGCCATTCCACTCAGTTTTCTCAACAAATTTCATAAAGCCTATGTGGTACATTTACTTGCTCTAATTTAGCAGTACGGGCTGCTGTGGCGAATGCATCAGCACTCCAGATGCCATTGTTTCCATGCGGTTTGGTTCTGTTGCGGCCGCGACAGTACAGTCGCGAGGAACAAAGGTTTGCATACTGATGCCACCCCAGCGGCGAAAGTCGCACCGCGCGGCCGGCGCGGCTCTGTTGCGAGCACATCTGACACCTGTTATCGGCATTTTCGTAACCGCAGCGCCGAGCGTTGCTATCAGCCGCGCCGGGAACACACCACTAGGGCTAATCTTTTTTAACTCGTGGCTGCGGGCAAGTTGGAGCAATGCTGCCTTGATAAGAAGGTCTCTGTGGCTGTGGCAAATGACTGTAGCTGAGGGAAATCGTGCTGCATCTAGGAGCGGCGCCATGACCCATACCTTGTCAGTAGCCTTCCGCTATGGCAGTCGTTTCGTGCCCGTACGCTGTCATTCAGTGCTTGATTACGCAGGAAAGCTTTGTACACCGAAACTATACTCTATATGTTATGAATATACGAGTGTCCAGTGCGTCTTTTGGGGCCCCGTTTCCTCCCTCCAAGCGACGAGGCAACGAAGCGATTAGGCTTCAGGCCTAATTTATGTCAATGGTATACAGTGTTGGGCTTTCTGCGAATTAGTGGTTACGAAGACGAAGGAACGAAGACTGATATCTGCTCTGGCGCATTACCCGCCTCCCCGTTGAAGACAAAAGTGCATCACTTTCCCGGCAAGTAGTATTTGTGCAGTGTACGTAAGGCAGTGAAGAAAAAACAGCCTGCCAGCACCAGCGTCTACCCTCCAGCATCGGCTGGCGTGGACCACGTAACCCAGTGTAATATTCGAAATTAAGTGTACCCACGATTTACGGAGGTGTGAATTTGCTAGCTAGTACAGTTCCTTTTAGCATGCATCGTGTGTAGTGGCTTCGAAATCACTTTAAAATGTTCAACTATGCGGCGAAATGCAGTAGCGCCCGCCGTGTTGACGCATTCACGGTACTGGATATTCTTTCCGTGAGTTTCGGTGGGATATGCCGAACCCCTGAGTACATTTTCTCTCACCTGTTTGATAAATTCGATAATAAATTTTGTCGTTGCGATTAGTAAAACATATTTGTTTGCAATTATTAGTTTGTTCTCCCAGTAAAGTAAATGTTGAGCACTCATCACATTTGTTTACAATATATTTATCTGGAACCTATCTTTTATTCGTCTTCTTGCTTCCGCAGCGTCCGCAGATATGGCTGCACATATCTTCACAAAGTGTCGCACAATCTAAAAAGAATTGGCAGACATGCAGACGTTGACGTCGTCTTTTCTGCGCCCAAAGGACTGTCCAGCCTGATTAAGAATGTAAATTCAGAGAATAAAGAATCGCGCAAGTGCCCGATAAAGCACGCTAAACAATTCGTGCCTTGCTAGGAAGGGGTGGTATATTCACTGCCACTGTCTTGTGGTAAGCGATACATCGGCCAAACTGGCCGCTGTATTAACGAAAGACTCAAAGAGCATGAGTATAATGTCTCACGTGTCGCTATCACTGGCCACGTGGCGAAACACTGCAGGCACTGCAAAGACAATGAAGATGACGATGATACCAACGTATGTGCGCCAAACTGTAAGGAATGTACAGTGTTAGGAAAGAACTGTGACTCGTTAGCAAGGGAGATAATAGAAGCTCGCTTAATAGGAAGGCTCTCGGAAGAATGCATCAGTGCTTCATCTGTCGCGTTGTCAGAAAAAGGAAGACGGTACCTTGATTGCGAATATTGACAAGTGCCTGCTCACTGATTATGTCGTATTCACTCGCATGTGATTCGCATGGTGATACGCGCCTGGTATACTAGTTGTCATTCACGCATATAAGTGTGGACTGTATTCTTTCTGGCCGCCAGGGAGGTATTAATACCTGCTGGCATCCAATAAAACTTTAGTTGTGAGTCAGCGCTATGTGGGGTGTCCCTCATTCATTTCTGTCCTGTCGTTTGCGCTGTAGTTATGGATCATCAAAAACACCAACTCGCCCAACAAATGCTTTTGTCGAGCTGTTTTAGAACCGTCAGTGTAAAATGTTTTATAATTTCTGTATTGATCCTTGAGGGCCAAAAGCTATTGTAATAGGTGTTCATGTGGTGCCCTGACTTTGTGGAATTTTCTAAGTGCTACGTCACAAACATTGTGGAAACTCTACCAGGGCGGCAGGTGGTGGGGACAATGCGCAACATCGGGTAGTGTATTGAGTATGTTTCTTTTTACTTCTCTTCAATACGAAGTAGTAGTGGCTTCACTGCTTGGGGCTTGTTATTGAACAGTGTCTTGGATGGGCATTTTGTAACTATTGTGTAACAAAGGTGTTTCAATAGTGAACGAATTTCCAGGATGCAAGAAAATGTAAGCATAGGTATTCGGTATGCAAGGGACGGCTCATTTGTTTCCATGTAAAGCCTCTTTACGGGTGACATCCTGTAGGCACCGGTTAACAGACGCAAACCTAAGTTGTGGACTGGGTCGTCATTTCAGGTATGAGGGTCTTGGAGACCCATACGCTAGGCAATTGTAATCGAAGCACGAGCGTATAACAGAACGATAAATCTGCAATAGCCATGTTCTTTTGGATCTCCAGCGTTTACGTGACAGCACATTAAGTATGTTCAAAGATCGAGAGGATTTCTTTTTGAGTGCGTTTATGTAGGAGAGAAAAGTCAGCTTTCTGTCAAAGGTAATGCCTAAATATTCGTGTTCATGTCTTATAGGTAACACAGCCTTATTGAGAGACTATGGGATCGGTGTGCACACCTCGTCTAAGTGAAAACAAGACAGCTACTGACTTCTATGTGGAGAACGTGAAACCATTTCGATGTGCCCATGTCGCTAGTTTATTTACTGTTAACTGAATTTGTCTCTCACATGTTGATACACTTGAAGACGTACATATGCTATTTGCAGGTCATCGACACAGACTGAGTACATGATGGAGTTAAGTTATTTTTGCTATGGAGTTCATTTTTACTATAAAGAGTATGGTACTTAAGATGCACCCTTGAGACACACAATTCTCCGAGTGAAATATCTTGACAGGATGGCGCCCAGATGCACTTGAAATGAACGGTGGGATAAAAAGTCCTTCAAGAATTTTAGTATTCTGCCGCGGATGCCACGGTCGCCTTGTTCACGCAGGATTCCAAACCTCCATGTCGTGTCGTAAGCTTTTTTCTAAATACAAAAAGACAGCAAGGCAGCGTTGTGTTTGTATAAACGCTTCTCGAACCGCATTTTCTAAGCGTACAAGATGGTCAGTCGTCGAACATGTTTCTTTAACACCACATTGGTGGGTATCAAGAAGAAGAAGAAGAAGAAGAAGAAGGGTATCAAGCCATCTGTATTTCTCCTAACATCCATACTTTATTTGCCAAATTCAAGTGTAAACATGGTGCAAATATTTAGAACACTCTCAAAGGATTCTGCGAGGCAGCTGGTCAGGGCTATGGGTCTATAACTGCTTGGAGAGGTTGGTCACTTTCCAGGTTTCAATAAAGGAAGAATAATGGCTTTCTTCCACGCCATCGGTATTTCTCCTAAAATCCATACTTTATTGAAAAATTTCAGGAGTACCTTAACTGTGGATTGAGAAAAATGAGCCAGGATTTGATTATGCATTTCATCTGGGCCTGGTGCAGTCTGTTTACCTAAAGAAAGAACAAGATCTATTTCTTGTAGTGTAAAAGGACTATTGTATGACTCCAACATTTCCCATTGTAGGTACGTTTTTCTTGCAACTTTGTCTCTGCACTTTAAAAATTATCCTAAATAGTGTGATGAGCTAGATACCATGAAAAGAATGTTCGCCCAAAGTGTCTGCTTGCTCTTCACTACTTGTCTGGATATTTGGGTCTGTAAGAAGAGGGACTGTGAATGGAGAGTACCTGCCATTTAGTTTGTTTACTTGCTCCCACATATTTTTAGTTTTTACCTGACTGTTTAACGTTTCCATAACGCTTTTTCAGCATTTCGACGCAGATAGCATGCTTTAGTTCCAAGTTTTTTAAACACGATAAGATTGTCGAATGAGCTCATTGTTCCTGAGCTTGTGGAGAAATATGTTTTCCGGATTTAAGCAGGCCAATGGCACTGCATAAGACCAAATCCTCTAAAATCGTGCCCTTGTGTCAGTTTTTTATTCGCTCCTCCAGAAAGAAGAGTGCACATTACCATCTCCAACTACTAAATATGGATCTGGTGGTTGGTTTAAGAGATATTCAATATCACGGAGCGTTGTGATGGCTTTGAATGTAAGAAGTGTGGCAGCTACTGCTTCAAGCCGAGTTCACAAGATGAGATATGGCTTTGGACTATGATAGTAACACCGCCGAGAGCATGCTTGCATTCTCTCGGTAACGGCGGAAGACTATTTTTTAGGATATTCGTGTGTTGGGGACTCAGATTCGTTTCCTGTAAGCACAAGGCTGTAGACTTGTGCTTATGTCGCTAAGTATGTCACTAAGAGGTCCTTTATGTCATCTAAATTATTAAGCAGTCCTATACAATTCCAGTTTAATACAGAATTCATCTTATATGAGTAATTACGAGACTAGGTTGTTTTTAACCCGGTAATTCGGGCTTTGTCCTTTATTTCAATCCAAAGAGTCCCGCCGTCTTTCAGACATCGACGGTGCAGGACTACCCTGGGTTGTCGTGTTCACTGAATGTTCAGATGCGCTGGATAACCGTGACAACCCACAGGAATGTCTGAAGTAGGCCTCGCCATGTGAGGGGAGGCCTTTGGCCCCGCTGACCTCGAAGGTCACGAAGCCTGCTTTGGAGGTGGTGGAGCAGTGCGAGCTGCAGCCACCGGGGACGCGGATGGCTCTGCACCAGGGTCATGCACAAGACGTGACCTGGGTAGATGCTGAAGTCCACGGTGACACCGCACCCTGCTTGGTCACCACGGAGTAAGTTGGATTTTGCACCAACGAAAGCCGCTTTCTCGCCTCTCCGAAAGTAGTGTACTCAGTGACTTTCAAGGTAACAATTTTTTTTCTTCCACGTAGATCAAGATCATGAGTAGGCTGGATGGCTGCCCTCCGAGTTTATTCAAATGTTTGCTTCGGTGTGACAGTTGTCAGGGGCATTCTAGTTGGAGGCACATTTTGCACAGGTGAAGCGGCCGGCAGCTATAGCTCTGGGAGCTGTGGCCATATCTTTGACAAGTGTAGCAGTGGCAGGGATTGGGGATGTACAGTTTGAGTTGGAGTTTTTGGCAGCCTACTTAAAATGAGTCGGAAAGGGTGCTCAGTACAAATGTCAGCGCAATGTGTTTAGTTTGAATTTCGTTATTGCCTTTCTTGATTTTTATTCGATAGACGTTAATCACGTTCTGATCCTTGAGTTCTAGTAATTCCTCCTTAGTCAGATACTTGAGATCATTATCTGAAATGACCCCACAAACTGTATGAATTACCGGTGTGGGCTGGTTGAGGCAAGGATGTCTCCAAACGACGCAACGGCTGATAGCTTTTCACATTGGGGGTTATACAGAAATTCTAAAAGGAGGTCATCATTTGGTAGCTTTTTGATTTTGTAACCCTGACCCATGGCATCTGTGAGAGTCTTTGCACACTAGGAATGGAAAGACTTGACGGGCAGTTTTTCTGTGTTCACACTGCATGGCATGAAAGAGGGGAAAGCTGTAAAGAAAGCTGGAAAGAAGCGAGGCTCCTTTCTCCTCACCGTTATCACGCTCTAAGACACAACTGTGGGTAGGGAACAACTACTCCAGCGCACCTGGCGACTGAAGGGAACTGATGTTCATAACGGAATGACTCCCTGCGCACGCATAAGGTGCGACATGTTGCCGCAGTGACCGAGTTGTCTATTAAGGCGCCGGCAGCGGGAAATACTCCTTTTTTAGCCGGTGGTGGTTCGAATCGCGCAGGACGACGTAGTTTTTTTTTTTTTTTTTTTTTTTTTTTTTTTTTTACAACGCATCATTAGTCATATGTACAGAGGCGAGAAGAAGGTTTTCCTTCGACCGCTATGAAAGGAATTGGCGCTAGCGTCTTAAATGGGGGTATGGAGGTTTCCTATCCTTGATAAGGCAACAAGTGACTCCACCTACTGGAACAAAACAATATACTATGCCAGCCGGTGCATCATGCCATCTGCTTGTTGATGTATGTGATTAGTTGCCCATCTTGAGAGATATGCTCTGTGTGAGAGTGGCTAGCGTCCTCGAAGAGGAGCAGAACGTGAGGAGTTTTGAAGGACGGTGTTGAGTCAGCACGGACACTACGGACCCTGAAAACAACTAATCTAGACGCTGACCGCTCTGAATTCTTAACTCGTATGGTTTTTCCCTTCGAACCATTTCAGTGTGTAGATACGTTTTGGTAACAGTCCAAGCCTGCTTGTTTTGGTTTTGCCAATTCTGATCCTTCAGTCCTTCCTCATCCCGAAGAATCTGCTCGCTACCAAGTGGAGCCCAGGTTCGAGCGTATGAGCGCCCCGACAGTTCCCAAGAGAATTTAATTGCATGTACCTGCGTTTCCGCAGGTATTGCCTGATGTCTCCAAGTAAAGGTTCTATTCCATTTCTGAGATTTAGTGCTGTGATTGCGCCGAGTGTCAAAATGGCTTTCTGGTGTGGAATCATAGTAAGGCCGGTCGAATTCTACGACCAAAAACTGGAGGAGCTCCTGAAATCGTCCTGCACCCATTTGGCCTTAAACTGAGGAACTGCAACAAACGCCAGCAGAACCTACCCCGTGAACGAAGGCCGCGGAGAGTACAATATGCTCTCAGTCATGCGCCCCGTAGTGCGGACAATTGGACGCGATCACGTCGTCAAGGACGCTTCGCAAGTAATTAAGGTTTGGTTTGATGGGGTTTAACGTCCCAAAGCGACTATAGGTTATGAGAGACTTCACACGGCGCCTTGCTTTTCACCTCCATTGAAAAGCGGCCGCCGGGATTCGATTCCGCATCCTTGGGCAGAAAAGTCCAGCACCCTAACCACTGCGCCACTGCAAGTAATTAATTACCGGTGATCAGTTACAGAAACTTAGCTAGAAAGTTACGTTTTGAGAAAAATAATGAGGTTATTACAAAATTAAACAAATTATGGTAACTACAAGTAATCTGTAACACGTAATCAATAACGTAAAACTTTGGTTAATGTAGTCGCACATGGAGAGAAAATGGTACCAAGGTGACAGTAGTTCGATGACCGGGCGATATTCCGAAGTGAATCCAGTGTGTAACTATTCGGATTTCTGTTCAAAACGGCGGATGAGTGGTTTGATTGCCTCGGGCTTGGTAAAGAGTGTTCTAGACGGGCATCTTGTGACTACAGGGTAACAGATGTTTTCGTAGGAACATTTTTTCATTACGTATGCACATCCAAGCATTGTTCTGTCTGCGAGGTGCGGTTCATTTAATTCGATGTAAAATAATAAAAGGCATGCCGTGTCGGACCAACGGCTCCTAAAAACTTGAGGCCTGCGCGGTCGCTGTTGTCACGTGAGCAACGTCATTTCCGGTAGGCGCGTCATTCACGGCCGACGATGGCGTTGGGCGATGGCGGACTGCTGACGGTGGGGCTGCGGCGTTTTGTGTCCCTGCTCTACCTGGTGTGCGTTTCTGCAGCTTAACACAGTGTATGGTGTGCTTAACCGTTCGTTGTCACTGTCGGCATGACTAACAAGTGTTGCGTGCCGAACTGCCGAGGTAACTACAATGAAGCGACGAAGGTTCGAGTTTTCTCGTTCCCGAAAGACGATGCCCAACGGCGAAGGTGGCTGCGAGCCATACCACGAAAAGATTACAAGATAACTTGTTCAAAGGTGAACACGTTGAGCCTAAAGCCTACTTTCGCGAAAAGTAAAAGCCGTTGTGTCACTGAGAGGGAGTCATACAATGCTTGCAATGGCCGTATGACTAGATTGTTTTCGCTCACATTTCACACAGAGGTAGTCTATGAAAGTCAGTTTTGTTTGTTACTACGCTTGTGCCGTATATTTGCCTGATTCGGTTCTGTAGCTAGGAAGAAAGAAATAGTGTTGCCAGTTAAGCTGCTGCACACACCTTTTCTTTGTCTGACACCGCTGCAGATGGCGTGGATTTCCAATTTTTTCGGCATGATTCAAGTATGCTCTCAAATTGTAGTACTAAAGAAGACTGGCCACTGAACGCTATGTTCTATGCGACGATCCGTGCGAATGCGACCGAGGTAGTGGCATGGGTCAATGGTTTGCATTATCAGCAGCAAAATTAAATTGACCAGGAAAGATAATTTTTTTTTCTCAAAAGAAGGTATAATGATTTATTGAGTGTGCAGATGTTGGGCTACAGTCCATGTCTCTCGCGCTCGTAATTTTCGAACTTGAAAGTTTGCTTTAGTTGTGCATTTACTTTACCTGCCTCGCTTGCCGGCAGTTCTGATTATACGAGCCTAACGTCGGCAATAATTCTGAAATAGAAGCGTGCCTGTTTGACCACTTGTTTCCCACTTACACAAAAGATGATGTATGTACGTGCTTTCTAGTGACATCGTTATTCATCCTGTGCTTGCATCTCAAAAGAATCTGTTATATAGTCGTAAGCGCTTTGATATATTTTGAGCACCTTCCTTTTGGAGGCAATATGCCCTTTTCGTCTTATAGGTATGCGCGCTGCACTTCCACGATAGTTTTATTGTCAAAATCCAGTGTATCATGACCACCGGAATAAAATTATTGTCGATACAACTCTTCCGGTGTCACGTCTGAATCTTAGTGCTGTGCAATCGATATTGCACAGCACTCAAAGGCTTTGAATCTCTCAAAGCTAGAGCGCCAAAATGTGAAGATCGCACAAGTCTTCAGTCATTCTACCGCAGAAAGGCTTCTAGCGAATTCCAGTGACATTTATCGTGCAGAAAAAACTCCGAACTTCATTAACATTATGGTTCGTTGGTGGTCGGCAGTCCTATCCCACCACAATGTTTGAAGGTAAGATAGGGGCCGGAGGAGCGACTGCAGCGACTGGAGTCATCCCACCTTGCAAAGACCTAGGCAGATTCAGTGACAACTTATAGCGGTGAAGTTGGCAAGTACTGATTCCAAACATTAGCGGAGCTAAAAGCATGTCTAGAGCGAGCTTCCTTGCCAAAAGAGTGGTCAGTTCGGCAGACTTCATCGAGTGTAAGATTCCTCCTTTTAACTGGCGGCAGCATGCCTACTCTTGAGGCTTCATTTGCGATCGAAGACAGCATGGACTTATCAGTTTGCCACCAAAAGGTCAAACTTACCACAAAAAAAGTCATCCCCAGCAAAGTTGACATCAAATACATTGTAGATTTTCTAGAGGATGTGTGGAAATTCGAAGCAAATTCAGATGTTCCTGAGGATGTGCTGAAAGCTGCAGACTGTCATGCTTCAGATTTTGGAACAACACCTACTATTAGAGAGCCGTAGTGTCACGAAAGCGTTAAAGGAACAGCTTGAAATAATCACTATAAAAGCACCCTGATATTCGCCACATTTCATGGTCACTGCAAGTCTTGTTTTCACTATATAAGCCGCATGCCTACAAATCCATGTGACACGCAATTGTTATTACACTCCCTTCAACCATAATAAAGCTTCGTGCATCATGTGAGCTCTCGCCGCAAGGAGAGATTGATAACTTTTTGTCTTAGATGATGAAACGTGTGAAGTATCTGCAGCCCCAAAATGCATTGTGACTCTAATGCTTGATGAAATTCACCTAAAATAATTCGATTATAAGGCAGGAAATCTTTGAGGAGCTACCTATAATAGGTGTGAGGCTGCCACAACAATCCATGTTTTCATGGTACAAAGTTTGGTTTCTTCTTTCAAAGAGGTCGCCCACATCCTTCCTGTTAAAAGCATTGACGCTACTGTGTTGCATAATGTCACCCGGAATGTGATCACTGGTCTGGAGTCACTCAGACACCAAATAGTATACATTGCCACTGACAATAATGCTATAAACAGAGAGACAGTATCACTCTTCTGCAGTCCACCAAAACTACAGTTTGTGTATCCACATCCTTGTGACCCAACAAGGCCGCTGTTTTAATTGTTGACAAGGTGCACCTCCTAAAACGTGTGCGAAATAACTGGATAAACAAAAAACAATCACGGCACAAATTTATACTATCCAAAGTTTCAGGTGGTCAACTATTCAATTGACCGCGACCATATTATGTGGGTTTCGTTTGAAGCACTGCGCAAGTTTCACAAGCTGGAAGAAGGGTGCTTGCTAAAGTATGGCTACCAACTCAACTCAAAGGCTTTGAATCTGTCAAAGCTAGAGCGCCAAAATGTGAAGATCGCACAAGTCTTCAGTCATTCTACCGCAGAATGGCTTCTAGTGAATTCCAGTGACATTTATCGTGCAGAAAAAACTCCGAATTTCATCAACATTATGGTTCGTTGGTGGTCGGCAGTCAATGTTAGAACACCTTCAAAAGGTTTTGAGAAGCATGATCCTTTCCAAGAAGCGGTCAGAGAAATGATGAATGATGAAAGAATTCAATTTCTTGAGAAGTTTGCTAACTGGTTAGACGTATGGATTGGACTACGTTTTGACAATGGAGTTTTCACTCGTGAAACAGTTACTGCCTTACGACTTACGTCCTGCGAGCTTAAGCTTCGCTACGGTCTTCTGGGAAAGGTTCATGACTATTTTGTTCTAATAGTAGTTTAATATGTTGCCATTTATTTCCTTCCAATTCACTTTGCATGCACTTGATTGTATTTTGAGCGTTTATTGCCCTGTTTTGGTTTTGCATTGCCATACCTAGTACACTGACTTCAAGCTTTTGTAGTTCGGTTGTTTGCTACCATTTCGCAAAAAATACTGTAACTGTAAATAGTGTTTGTAGACTGTACATGATGTACAACGATGTAAATGTCTCTGTACTCAGTTTATGCACCTTGCGCTAATTATGCATACAAATCGCATGCTTCGATTATATGAATGCTGTACATTGCTTCATTACTTTAAAGCTGTTCGTTTCAACATACAGTTTTCTCTTTTCACGATTTGTGAGGTTCTCGTCAGCTGTACTAACGTTCATGTGCCGAGCTTTTTTTTTTTTTTAATTACCTTTAAGGGCTGTGTTTCTGTTCTGTTGAAAAATGCTGTGGTTAGTACTTGCCAATACAAATTCGCTACCTTCATGCTTTTTCACGTTTTCTATTTTGAAGCTGTATTTTTGTATGTTCCTGGTTATGTTTTTGTGTCATTGAATATTCATGATAAATAAGCTCCCATTTAGGCAGCCTGTATTTTGCATGATGAGCTTGAAGTTACTGGGCTCTTTATTTTGCTGCAGTTAATAAACAGGTCACCGATGCAGTGCAGTACTGGTTCTATTTCTTTCACGTGAAAAAGGCAGCTTTCGCTTCCCTTTATGAAAGAAGTCATTTTGTCCGGCTCGTATGCGACCGCAATCTCGTGCCGGCACCGAGCCGGTGGGCGAAGCTGCCGTCCGCCCACCGGACGTGACGTCTCTCCCATAGGACGCAATCCTGAAGCTTTTATGAGGTATTGGTCGGACCCACAGTGTTTTCGTGACAGAACTTTAAGTGTGGTTACTGATTGGGACTCTTTCTTCCTGAAGGCATTTGTGTGACTTTGGCTTGATTTATGGGTTTAACGTCCACAAAGTGACTCAGGCTATGAGACGCCGTAGTGGAGGACTTCGAAAATTTCGACCACCTGGGATTCTCTAACGTACACTGACCTCGCACGTCAAACGACCCCAGGTGGTCGAAATTTCAGGAGCGTACGAGGGCATTAACGTGTGGGAAAAGCTAGCATTTTTTTCTGATATCTAAGCTAACATTTTTCCCCGTACAGCATGTTATAAATCTGTATTGCGCTTTATATTAGATTACGGAAACAGGGTATGGGTGAGCGAGAACATCATCTCTTAAATGTCTGTATCCAGTATAGAAAACTTAGGTTTGCGTCTCTCAAGTAGCGCATCTAGAATAGCACCCGTCAGGAATAATTTACGGACAGCGTTGGTTGACCACTCTATAGATGTTCGCCATTGACAGCGTCAATCCTGCTTGAATTTGAGCGCTTGACCTTTTCTACTCGTTACTTTAAACTGTCTTTTTTGGTGCTGTCTTTTTTGGACTTTATGTAGCAACACTTCATATTCCATTAGTTGCTGTAGTGTGGTTTCCTGTGATTAAAACGGTGCTCTGCATTGTTAGACAGGTCCGCGACAAAAAATGATGTCTAAATATGTCAAAACTTAGTATTTTTAAGTGGATGTTCAAACCAAGCACTTATGAGGTACGGAACGAGAAAATGTGAGTGTTTTGATTACGAAGTCCAGGAGCTTTCGCAGTAATAGCTAGTGAGATATTTTTTTTTTGACAGATTTGGTCGTGTACATTCGTTTTGACCTGCAAAAGATACGGAATGCCGAAAGTAAAAAAAAAAAAAAAAAAAAAAGCTGAATTTTTTTCTTGCCATGAATGCAGCCGGAACGCCGAACTTCTGAAGTTGATTGCGTATACGTCGCACGGAGGCTCATAGCATAGATGCATGACCAAGTGGAGAAGAAACAGCATTTTCTGATTAAACGTTTCGTGACAGCCGCTAAGAGTTGTGTGGATCCGCATCAAGCGTTTTTGCTTGAAAACATTGCTTCACGAGGTCTGACATGCTCTGCATCGTCGAAATGGCGCTGCCTGCTTTGTCATTAAGATGGGAAGAGTTAGATCCAGCCTTCCAGGACCCTTGGGCCACGCAGGCACACTCCAACGGCCGGTGTTAAATGATATCTACGTTGCTCCTGGCAATTTGGGCATCGCGCCTACTCACGAGCGTATCATCCGGCAAGCGATGGCGACAACGTCATTTACATCTACTTAGATAAACTACGAAAAGCTAGGGATTCGCACGTTATACCACGTCCGGACTGAATGCAGCGACCGTGGTTATAGTAGGTTTATCCACATTAAACCTCTCCATTTGTTTTTGCAGCATCCAAGTATGCTTTCATTTCGCAATTAGAGTTCTTCATGCGCACGAAAAAGGCCCCATTAGTGACTCAAAAGCCTAGCGCACTAAGTGCAGAGCAATTATCTAAAATGATGGCCCTTGGTGATGAGAGAAAAACAGAGCTCAAATTCTTCACAAGAGCATCCCCTGATACTGTTGTCAACTAGGGCGGAGGTACAAAAACAAAGGTACAACTTCCAGATAGCCAGATCGACCCCTCATTCTACACAAAGAAGTCATAATGCACACGAACCTGTCATTAACACAGGTGTGGAAATGGCACCATACGAAGGGCGGGGAATTAAAGAGGAAGTTGTAAGCAAGCAGGTGGCTGTATAAAAGGAAAAACAAGGTGAACGCGCGATCAGGGGTACATATAAAATCATCAGATGTTCATGTCAGGAAAACCATCACAACGAGAAGCCTACGTATCGCAAAAAAACAAAAAACAAAAAAAAATCAAAGTGAAACCCACTATAAGTAAAGCAATCTTGCATCCTCGTGTGAAAAGGCGGGATTAATTACTGCGGACCGGGTGTCCGTCATGAAGCAAGATTGCTTTTTTTTTTTTTGGCACGATGCCAGAGTTTTGTTCGGCGGTGGATGGCAATCTTGTGCTCTCCAATCAGAAAACACGCGCCGCAAGCTGCCCAATGGTACATGTGCCGCTTCAGTTTGTCTTTCTCTAGGTCATGCGCAGATGAACAGACGTGACCTCCGTTTACGTTCAGGCAGAGCGGCGAACAGCAATAATTTACCCCCGGTCTGAGTCCATTATCAAAGGTCGCTTATCAATGTACTCCTTCACAATGCAGTCCCGATACCTGACCATTGAAATTTGTTTAGGCTCCGAGCTCACGAACTTTCGCTCCACTGCCGCTTACTTTGCTCTTCTGATGTGTGTAGACTTCCGGCATGTATGTACAAAACCGATTTGTGTCACTGGGATTGCTAGCACGTAATAAGGCACCTTGAAGCCAGTCTGCGCTTTACCTATGCAAGTACAGCTTCTGGATGGTAAATGTCATTTTACGAAGCAAGTCTGAGTGCACAAACATTTTCGCATGGCAGAAAAATATAGCTTCGGTAGGATTGGTGACATTCAGCTATATACACAACGCAGTGACAAAAACCCACGCAGATTTTTGTCACTGCCAGTGCCCGGTAAGCAAGTACATAGTCACTATACTATCCTGCTAGGTGCGTATGGTCGCATGATTGAGAAATCAGAGATGCTTTATTCTGTTCCATGCTTTTACTTTATATATTATAGCTAATTTCACTCAACTAGTCCAAAGAAAAGGTATAGTCTGCGATAACTGAAAAGACACCCCGTCGAAATCACACGCGCCGCACAGTCGTTGGAATGGAGTGAAAAAAGAGAATATTACGGTGACGACATGGACCTACGCAACTGACTCCGCCGCCTTAGAATATGCGACGGTATTTTTAACGTGACAAATAAAGCCAGCGAGACGTGAAACCTCGGACTGCTATCACGTTCCAGTCTTCAGGCTTTATGCAGCCCAACTCTAGTATTTGAATAGAGCAATAATCAAGAAAACACTCACGTGCCATGCGCTCCTGGCCACAGCCCAAGCGACTGAAACGCAAGCAGACCGACAGAACTGACGGATCAAGCGCTGGCATGGATTTCAGTTTTGCTCTTGCGCGTGCCTGGATTTGACGTGGCAACACTGCTGTTCCGCAGCTGACTCATCGAAGGCATAGTGAGCAGCTGTCGCCCCTTGACCCCATGATGACGACGGTCGCAGACTGCAACTGCCTATTTGTCTAAAAGACTGATAAAGAACAAAGTAGACCAGATATGTTCTCATTATTCATCGCCACCGCTCGCTAGTGCCGCTGTAGCGCCAGCGAATCGCGAAACTCGGCACTCTGCAAGACAGCTCGTGCTGAAATCGCGGGGTTCACTTAGAAAACGGCAAAGTCAACTCGAACAACGCGAACTCGAGTCAGCGCGAACAACGCTGTTCGATTAGAAGCAGCAAGACTTGCTTGTCCTTTATTTAGACTGAATGCGTTGATACAATGCAGTGCACAAGAAAAAGCCAACGCTCTACACGAGCTGTCTTCTCTGTGCCGTTGAGTAATACACTGTGCCCTGCTACTGACTATCAGAAATTACGTTTTTGACATTATAGCGCCAGAGTGCATGTTTGCCGAAAAACCCGAGGTCATAACAAAATTTCCTGATTGGTCAACACAGAGATGCCCTACAGTATGTGACGTCATTAGGTCACCGTTGCAAAGTGCCCTGCTAAGAAAGAACACGACTCTTTCGGAAAAGAGAAATTGTCGATCGGGAATCTAACCGCTGCCACTAGGTTGCGAGTTACATATCCGGTCCGGGGGCGGTTTGGGGGCCTTATGCGACGGCTGAATTCCTTTGAACAGCAACCACACGTCACATTATAGCAACGGTTTGCTATAATGTGACGTGGTTTGTGGGATTTAATGTCCTAAAACATCTCAGTCTATGCGGGATGCCGTAGTCGAGGGCTTGGGAAATTTCGGGGCTCTTTAACTTGCACTGGCATCGTACAGCACATGGGCGCCTTGCTTTTTGCCTCCATCGAAATGCGGCCATCGCGGTCGGGATTCGATCCCGCATCCTTGGGCACAGCAGTCGAGCGCCCTAACCACTATGCCACCACGGCGGGGCTGTTCGCTAAAATTAGGGCCTCTGTAGTTAGCACTACTACTTACCTCTGCCTCATGGCCTTATTAAGTAGCAGTACTAAGTAGCACTACAACTTAGCGCTCCGGATTATGACTATCACTTAGCAACAACGCATAATTTTCACGCGGCAAATCTGCCATATCAAGACTTAATTAAGGACACTCAAGTGTCCCCTCATCATTTTGCCACTGCCATAAAAACAAGCCAGTAAATAATCAAGCAAAAGCGTTGTAAAGGTCATTCCAAAGCAGTACTAGGCTAATAACTCTGTCTGCTCAAGGTTTAAAAAAAACAATGAAAGTAAGGGGCGAAATATCTAGCACAGCTTAAAGGGCCAAAAGGGCTGTCAAAATAAGCAAAACAAAAAAGGTCAGTGAAACGAAATGTGCCGCCGTGACAGCGTCGAGGCCTGACTGGCGACGCTGCAGGCCACATCAGTCCGAGCCGCATTGGACAGCTTGCACGAGGCCCGCCAATAAAGACCGGTGCCGCAACTAAGATGCGCACATTTGATGGCAAAACACCCTTGCAGCCAGGACTCTGCAGCTGTTGCTCTGTGGGAGAGCAATTTCGCTTTTGTGACCACAGTCGTAACTCGCTTAGTACAAAGGTAAAATGGCGAGTTAATTGGTTTTCCTTGGGGCTGTAACACTTCGTGCCTCGGAAATTTTTCTGTTAAAAATAAAATTAACGAGCTTAAGTGAACTGCCGTCGTTTCTCAGTGTTAACCGGCTACGAACAACGCGTGGCCACTTTCTTCTCCTTAAGTGCCTGTCTTCGTTAGAGCTATTTCTGAGACTCAAACTCACATTGCTTTTAACGCATGCGTTTTTCGGGGCTTCTTTCTTCCCCCTCCGTGGTGGACTGCAAACGTAACAAAAAAAAAAAAATAGGAAAGTCGCGGCGTTGTAAATCATATGACGTAGATTGCATTTTTACAACCGTTTTCCACAGTAAACAGCGTTCAGGTTTGAGTAAATCACTTGCTGATTGGTGGCTATTTTCCTCCTCGACCAGATATTGGCGTTATTACACTGATCCATTCTTCCTACATCCTGACGAGGCACCTACAGCTGGACAAAAACGTTTTTGGGGAAGGTTTTGTGGGCCAGGATTATGCAGCAGTTGTGCACTAACTTTTGGAGGTGCTGCTGCTCATCAGGTAGATAGGGCCGATCTCGCGGTAGGTAAGCTAAAGTGTACTACAGAATTACAGCCGTCTCTGCAATATTAGACTTCGGTCTCAGTTTGTAGGAAATACACTAAGCACCATGAAACTAGAAAACAACAACGTTATGACTGTTCGGAACAACATACCAAATATCACTTCGTACTTTCAAGAAAACGTAATAAATACTAAGTAAACGCAATTTAGAAAGAAAAATAGTTCCTTACATTAATGGCAGCTGGTTTGATTATGAAAAAAAAAAAAAGAACGCTGTAAGGTGATTCAGTGGAAGCCTAAGCCACGCCTTTGAGCTCGACACAGCTCAGGTGTACAAGCAGAGGTATACGATTCTGAGGAAGTAGACGCAACTGAAGAATGAATTAGTAATGGTTAACGGCCCAGAAACGCGAGCGAGTTTTAATTCCACAAGACAGCATTCAAGTTGTTAAAATTTCGCCCTTTAAAAAACAGTATTGTGAATGTTGGCTTGTTGACGGCGGTCGAAGCCGGGTCCCTGTTGACCGATCATGTTGCAGGGTGAAAAAAAAAGAGAAAGTTATCCTGGATGTGACTTTCCAATTAAAAAATCAGGTTTATTATTTTTTCTTTGCCTCAGCAAAATTAGATGCGGCATCAGATGGTTCACGTAGTATCCGGAGGTGCGAGGAAAGCCTCCTCCCCAATGCGCTTGTACACGTGAGCGCAGCGAGTCGGCGAAACGATGGCCGACGCCAGCGGCGTGTCCCGGTGGGGCCGTCGCGTGGATGAGGCGCAGTACCTCTGCGCCCAAGAAACGGCCCAGAGGGTGCTGTGCGCGAATAGCGATTGCGGCGTTTGAACCAGTCAGTGCAGCGGGGATGACTCATCGAAACCGCAATAAAAACAACCGGTCGCGGCTCGGAAGAAGAGGCCTGTGGCGCGCCTTCATTGCAGCGCAGTCGGGCCTTTCGTTAGTGTGCAAACAACAAGTTGACCTGCTACAAAACTATCAACCGGTTATTTAGGGCAAACCTTACGGCTCAAAGAGCGCACGCCATACGTCTTCCTGTGTATACCTCGGCAGGCGTAGTTGTGCGGAATAAATACGCGTTACACAGGAAATAAAAATGGGGTTGTCTAGCACTCACAGAATAATCACTAAGAGACGCGGCATCTCTTGTCACATCACGCTTACCCACTCTGTCTAATGAGAGAAAGTAGCAAGTTTGTCCCTAGAACGTCAACCCTTGCTGAGCAAATCTACAGGTTTCAAAAGGCTGTTTATTTACATGGCTTGATGATAGGGGTGGTATATGGGCGCATAACGAATTGCGTCCAAACCAAAACGCGCACTCTCGGCCTAGCTCTCATCTGGTTACACAGAACTGCTGCTAAGCCAATTCTGTCACAGCCTCCAGGGCAAAAGAATCGCCATCCTGGCAACAAAGGTAAAAATAAGATGGCCGGGTCGTATTACGGCTTCAGGCGCGGCACATATCGAAATATGTGATGGGTTCGACGACGCAATTCATTGATGATGTTTGCTTTATCACTCGTTACGCGTCTTATTGGTACTTGACCAGCAGCGTCTGGGACAAGTGCGAGAGAGCGTGGTTGAAAAGGGATGACCAGATTGAAATTTTTGATGCGAGCTTGTTGGCGAAGTTTGTTCTCCGTCGTGATAGGTAAGGTTGTAGTGTCAGCTCTGTGGCACTAATGTGAAAAGAGGAGGTAGAGGAGTGCGTGTCTTTGGCATAGCGCGCTGTGTGCCCATATTTCGCCCCTTACCATCAAACCCCGCGAATAAATCCGCGAGCTCTTACAAATTGTGACAGTTGCAGGGAACATGAACCCGCGAGAGCAAGTTGAAGCTCCGAACCCGTAAGCCGCCAGCGACAGGGACCTCTTGTATGACCACGCCGAACCAAATACCAACGGCCTTAATGCAGTGCCACCCATTGTCTGTGCGATACCCCTCATGCACAGCGACACTCACGATCAGGATATTGAAGGATGGACTGCATCTTACGGGCGCACGAGTACACATAACAAATGATATCACCTGCTCAAACTCTGTAAAGGGATTTTTTTTTTTATTTAACTCAAGTCGCCAAGCTTTGGTACACAAACCACGGTACAGATGTGCCTAACTGGACATCCTTAAGACAAGGACTCTCGGCCCGTACCCCCTTATTGTCCACTAATCATGCAGATCTTCTGCTGAGTCATTTCCATCGCTATACAAAGTGAGGTGAATGAATAAACACGAACAGTATAGTAGTAATCATGGCTGTGATGAAAATGCAAAGTTTACAAGTAACCTACCTCAAAATGCATTCGGAGCCTTAAACGCCATACGAAGATGGGAAAGAAAAAAACAACAAAATAATGTGGAATATGATAGCACAGAAAAGTGGCTACACGTTCCTATAAACCTTGACTATAGTCTCGGGTTCTGCGCCCAGAATTCAAGCAAGGCACCTGGGAAGGTGCTGATCGTTTCTGCTCTGCGTTTTCGCTAGCATCTTTCTATACGTCGTACAGAACGTTCTAGTTTTTAGCAAATAGCTTCTCCGTGACTAAATGCCATTTACGACCGTGCCGAACAGCCTGTAGCTTGAAGACCCAGCTCGTGTTCATGCACGTCCTGTCATTCAGACTCACTGCAGGTCACAAGGCCATATAGGAGCGGCACGAGATGTAGCGGAGTGCGATGTTCTGAACTGTGAGCGGGGTGCACCACCTGAGCATCACCTAGTTGTTTCACGGCAAGACGCACGTCATAATGACGGATAGTCTGAATAGCTCGCTGACACACGACAAGAAATAAAATTAGGCAAATGCATTTAAGGCTGGTTACATGTGTGAACGCGAATACATTTAAGGAGTGTGCTATGAGGGGCTACTTGGTGGTGCATGAACTTTAAATTAAAACCGCACAAAGGACGAAACACAGAGCAAAGGAGTGGACAGGACGGGCGCAAACTTGCAACTGTTTTTATTGGAGCACAGCCTAAATTCTTCGTCGACAAAATTACGCATGCGCGCCAAGCACTCACTACTTTAGCCAATTTAAGAACTTCAATCCTTTCTCATATATAAGGATCTAAGCTTCTCTGACACACTTTTCTGGCACATATCTCTGTCTTCGAAGAAATGCAGATAGAAAGATATAGATTAGACAGTGTTTCAACGACATGTATCAGTTATTTCTGCTGGAGTTCTAGTCTACGTGTCTGATTTTGTATTCCTCGTGGACTGCCATGCTTCACGCGGCATCTGGGAGCCGTGATCGCCGAAATCTTGGTTTGAAGGCATACAGCTGGAGGCACATACGTCATCTGTTAGAGTCCCTATTGCGACCTAACGTCCATGTTGACTCGCTGATGTATGTTATATACAATGAGAAATTGACACCAGCCGGAACCATACACGCGGAAAGTTTGCAGCCCCCTTATATTTCGCTGCAATACACTAGTAATATCCAGTGTTGGAAGGAGCAGACAAAGTGGAATGGTGTGGGCCTACTTGGGACACAAAAAGAGTCGACACTCTTCAGAAAAAAAAAAAAAAGCGTATTGAAGAATCTACTATTCAGTTTTGTTTGAAAGTGACGTAATGATTAATTATGAGACAAGAGTCAAAACAAGGGCATCGGAGGGCACAACTGAAGGCAGCATGCGGTTGGGCGCAGAACCGACTTTATGGGTGTCGTAAGCAAAAGTCAAAGCTCTGACGCACGCTGTTTACGGAAGTGATTTCGAAATTGAATGCATTGCTTTCACTTCAAGGTGACGAGATGCTGTAGTATTTCGTTAAATGACCACATTGCGCCAACGCGCCGGTTTCAAAATAGGCGGCGGTTAGCACACGCAAGTGAACCAACATGGATAATCTTTGCTGACAACAGGGACGACCTGTTGACATAGTAAGGGCCACCGGTCAAACTACTGCTATCTGTAAAGAGTCCATGGCCCTAAAAATTTTACTAAGCTGTCTGCGCGCCTTCTTTGTCCACATATGGCTTGATTTGGCTTCTCAATCTGCTCGCGACAACAAAAGGTGCCCTGGGCAAGCGGTACACAAACGTGCATGCACTTGCCTTCCACCTTGACGGAGGCGAAGGCGGAGTCACTGCCGAGGCTGTTCTCCACGACCACCTGGTACTTGCCGCTGTCGTCGCAGCACGCGTCTCGGATGCGAAGCTCGCAGGACGAGGGCTGACCGCTAGACACGTCCACGCGCTGATTTGGTAGCACCGCTTTGCCCTGCAAACCAGCCGCTGCGATGAAAATGCGCATGCGCTTTCTAGTCCTTATGGGTCGCTCTTCTGTTCCGCCGATAACGATGGGGCAGAAACTATCAGTTAAGCAGGGTCATTTCGCTGCTTTTCTGGTGTTGCCTGCAAACGCCGCATAAAAGGAACAAATTCTTCTCAGCTTTTATCTCAATCTCAGCTTTTATCTCAAGTATGCAAACCGCATTCGTGCTCTAAACTATTTCGTTCGACAGCACACCTGAGTAAACAACTGCGTGCCGATTACTCTCGGGTGACGTGCGGATTGCGATCGTTTCTGCTGCGATTTCTACGTTCGTCAATTGCTATTTGTCGGTTATAAGAAGAAACGGCAGAGAATGCGTGCATAACCCTGGCGGCCACACATAGCTGGCTGAGTGTTTTTCGAGAGGAAGCAGGCGTACCGTTACCATTCCAGCTGCATATCGCACCTGCATGCTACAGGCTTGCCGCAGAGGACGGGCACTTTAAAAGCGCTAAAATGCACTGATGATAACTGTCGAACATTATCACTACTGATAACGAGGTCGAACTTCAAGATAAATTAGAAGCATAGTTAGTTAACCTCGCAGGTTAGTTTTTTGCAAACAAATTAGGCATTAGTAGTGAGGAAATTAAATAGTCATTCCGTAACAAGCTGAAAAGTCAATAAACTGCACTGTAATTAAGCCGGCTCTTAAAAGCAACATGCTTAAGAGCTTAAACTTAAATGTTTTACATACCTGGTTGTTGTATTTGACAACCAGTTCACTTTAGAAAAGTCAAAGTAATGCTGTCTGTTGAAAGCTAGCTTCCGATTGCTAAATTCTTCCAGAAGCTTTCGTTCATTTGACACTAATACGCGGTGAACTCTCTATTTATTAGTACCCATCGGTTGCACTATATCGAACCCTGTGGTCAAGCTGTCAACTTATATCTTGGCCCCATTAGACGCTTACGAATGCAAGCAACAAGAATAATGGGCGTTTTGAAGCTTAAAAAATCTAAGCCTGTAATGAAACTTACAATTCAGTGGTTTGCAGGGCGATGAAATGGCACATTGCATAGATACTGCAATTATAAACAACCACACATTTCTATAACCTTACAGCTCTTTCAGACATAGCTATTTCACGTTTGAAAATTTCAATTTCCCCCGGACTAAAATTTATGGCTCATGCAGTATGTTGTTGCGAAGATTTGGAATTAAATTTCAGTTTATTTAAGGCTTCGAGACAAACTTCTAGAAAAATTGTGATTTTATTTTAAACGCTGAAACGTGTTCTCCTTGCTAGATTCACTTTGAGTCTAGCATTTGCATCGTTGTTAAGTGGAGAAATATGGGAGAGGCCTTCGCCCTGCAGTGGCTATAGTCAGGCTGATGATGATGATGATGATGATTTGCATCGTTGCTGGTGCACTGTGTATAACATTCAGTCATTTGTGAATTTTGTTCCGTTACCTGAATCTGTAAGTGTTACTTCTGTTATTTTTTCTCATGAAATTTTTTTTAAATATGCAGGCCTGTTTTTGTTCGTTTCGCGGAAATTGCTTCTACTTATTACATGCACGTTTTGTTTTGGACTCATAACTTGGCCATGACTACGGGTCTGAGCGTTAGTTCTTTAACGTTTATGTTCATGATGATGAAACGTTGACGTGACCCGACCGACTGATTGAACATTCCTGTACACAAGGGAAGCAGCACACCTCATATTAAAAAATATATATATATATATGCATTAAGAAGCTTTTGGATTTCGGAGAAGGTGCTGCTGCTCTGTAGAATACCTGGTCCGCGTGTTCTGCTTATTATGAGGGAATGAGGCAGCGCGCCGTTCTCGGAGGTCTGGTATATTCGTCGGCCGAGGCCAAATGCGCCCAGCACAGCGGCAGAAAGCAGATCTTATACCGCTGTCACAAGGGCATTTCGAAGGCCTTCGAACCAATTGTCTATAGACTCGAAGGCCTTCAAACGCTGCCACACGGGCGTTTTAAATGGCCACTGAGTCGATAGTCTATCGAGTCAACGGAACAGCTCAGAACTCTATCGAGATCTCGAAGGCCTTCGAACGTCAATCAAAGTTGCTAGCTAGCGTTGACTGGAGGAGCGCCACGCGCACTTTCGTGCACAGCGCGTTTACGATACAAAAACACGTACGTACCAAATCATGTACCAACAAGCCCAAAAAACCACGCTACAAAAACACGCGCAAGCGTTATTATTTGATATTTTTAATTTACGCGGTAAAATGTTGGCGAGCGCAATATAGCATCGATCCTTATTTAAGACGTACTAATTTTGTACTCTCTACCAGGGTAACCATGCGCCGCTGAGAAAAGCAAGCACAATGAAAAGCACAGCTGTATGAGCGTCAATGCGTTAAAAAAAAAGTTGTTTTTTTAATAAGAACAAAAACCTGCAGTTATAAAAAAAAAAGGTAACCGTTATATTTTATTTAGCATTTATAGAAAGATTTTAGTTCATTAAACAAAACCGAAAGCAACGTAGTGGCGCCAAACAGCAGAACTATTTCAACATCCTTCGAGTTTTGGCTTGTAGCAGCGGCACAACTCCTTCGAGTTCAATCGCGATTGAAAATCTCGAAGGCTATCGGTTCAATCGCCTTCGAAAATGACCCTGTGACATGGGTATTACATGTATGTATACCTACATATCCTTGGAGGTGAAATTCGGCGCCTCCTTAGGGAAAATATGAAATATCAGTGCATTGTTAAATCTGGGCAGAAGGTGCTCTATACGTTCAGCTGCTACGTCGGCCCTTTATTTACTGCGCATGTGGCAGCTGAGAATGGCCTGCTAAACAGCTAAGACGCACAAATTACTTCAATGTTGGTCCAATCTTCAGGGGAATCCGCCAAGGTGCAGTAGATATGTAATAAGGATGTAATTATTCATTAACACCCACCTAAGCGCAGTCATACAGCCACAAAGGCAAGCTTTCAAAGAATTTCAACCTAGGCCGGGGTTCGAACCCGGGACCTGCGCCTGTCCTGGGAAGTTCCTCTACCCACTAAGCAAATCGGGACAGCTAGAGTACGGTGTACAGGGAGAGTGCGCGTTGACCCACAGCTAAAAGATGGAAAGGTGTTATTTCGACGTTTATGGAACCTTACTTTATTGCAAGCAAATGTATGTGTACCGGTGCGGACAAAAGTAAACTGAGCACGCTATTTACCTCTTACATTTTTTACGCGCAACATAATTGTAACTGGCAGTTGTGGTATATGTGCATGCAAACTGGTAGTGGACACCAGTGTGCTTTCACTAAGACAAATATTTTCTTACCTATAATACAGGAGGCACGATTGTAATTTGAATGGAAAAGCTTGCTCCGTGTACCTGAATGTGCGCACTGAAACAAAAAACTTCTATCGTGCTAAGGTGGAAAAAAAAAATGCCAGCGTGGCTGGTATGTCCTTTCCAGCGCACGTTAGCGGGCTTTGTTCCCTTCCCAGAAAAGCGGTTGTAACATGTGCGAGAGAAGAGTAAAGCTTAGATGCGTACGCAGAGTGGAACGCGCTGCTTTGCACTGCGGTGGCGATAAATATCGAGATGCCTTTTAAAACGACGAGAGCGGCGGCGTTGAAGCTTCCAACACCGACAGAGTCATTAAATCCGTGGTGCGCTTGGATAAATTCGCGGATAACAATAGGAAGGCTAACAGAGCCAGCTGGTTCATGCAGTTTATGGCTTCATCCAACGCGTTGCGCAAGCGTCTTTCCTTTGCCTACCACTGGCGGGGGGGGGGGGGGGGGGGGAAGGGGCGTAAATTGATTTCCCCGCCCAAATGAAAAGCCGTGCTGTACACTTGTACACTTATGCGAGGCTGACATCATCATCATCATCATCAGCCTGACTATACCCACTGCAGGGCGAAGGCCTCTCCCATATTTCTCCACTTAACCCGGTTCTGTGCTAGCTGCATCCACTTGACCCCTGCGAACTTCTTAACCTCATCCGACCACCTAACGTTCTGCCGCCCCCTGCTACGCTTTCCTTCCCTTGGAATCCAGTTTGTTACCCTAAGCGACCATCGGTTATCCTCTCTTCGCACTACATGTCCTGCCCATGCCCATTTCTTCTTCTTAATTTCCACTAGAATGTCGGTAACCTGAGTTATTTCTCTGACCCACTCTGCATGCTTCCTATCTCTTAATGTTACCCCTACCATTTTTCGTTCCATAGCCCTCTGGGTTGTCCTCAACTTAAGTAGAACTCTCTTGGTTAGCCTGTGCGGCCAGGCTGACAGGCTGATCGCAAATGCTACACGGGGCCCTGGAGTTTTGCGAGGCCATTATAACCATGCGTGAATACTGGAAGCGAGTATTGAAAATGTCGCTCGAATAACCCATACAAGATGAGCTGATGCGGTTGGTGCTCTCGACTCGGGGCTCTTGGCCAGGCGACGCGCACATTCACTCACCCCCTTGGTCCAGGTGACCCTCGGGGCCGGAGTGCCAACGAAGCGGACGCCGAGGCGGACGTGGCTTCCGATGACCGCCGCGATGCTCTCGGGGCCGCGCACAATCTTCGCCGCCAAAGGCTGGTCGCCATCGCAGGCGGGCCTGCCGAAATAGAAACTTTGGCAAATTCCATCCATGCACTGTTCGTCTAGCAGGAGATTAGTGCCACCTTTTCTATGCTACTTGCATATCAGGCGAAGACTTGGAATTGAGGTAATCGGTTGTTGTCGCTAGGTTGTTGTGGTTGCTGTTACGCGCGTATTCTTTCGCCTCCTTGTAGGGGCTACTCCCCGGAGCTCCGCTCCACGCGTGGACACACATGAGTGAGCAATCTCGGTCCAAACGTCAGATGCCAGAAGCCTCCTCTTGTGGCAAATGTAGTGACATACAGTTGCAGCTCTCGCAGAAAAAAAAAAAAAAAAGCAGTTCATTTATTTGCTGGCGGTATTGAGTGCTGGAGCTGTGCATGTTCATTATTTCTGAAGTGACAAAACAGCGAGGAAGACGGGCTAATGCAGCGATGTCATGAACACAACGCTGCCTCTGGGGCTAGCGAATTTATTGTAAAGTAAACGGAACGATTACTTACGCGCGCTCTGAAAACTTCGGCAGATAAATTTCCTTCTCCCTGAACTATCGTTCACTTCAATCACATATTTGATGCGACGCTTCCGTCATACTGCGACATTAATTTGGCCGTGCTCCGTACCTTTTTTCTTCCATCTAGGACAAAACATCACATATCCAGGAAACTTGGGCCGAATAAATAATTATATGCTGAGAGTTGCAAAGCAGCCATTAGGCTCCTATCTTTGGGTGGGAATGTGTGCATGCGTGTGCGCGGGCACCATCTCGGTCCGGGCGGCTGATGCAAGCAGCACGGATGGCCAGCCTCGCGCTCGCGCGCCTGTGTGACTGTCTGTCTGTCTGTCTGTGCGTGCGTGTGTGTGTGTGTGCGCGCGTGCGTGCATGTGTGTGTGAGCGTGTGCGCGTGTTTAGCTGAAGGTACTCTGGAATTCGAATAAGACTATCCTGCGATGCTTCGCAGTCAATTGCAAAACAGCCGCTAAGGGCTTTTTCGGGGAGACACACATGGTAAAGAAACAGCCACGTGAAGCTGTCACCTGCTTGAGTCATCGTCCGTTCTGAGGTCAGTCGGGTCGCCTGTACTCCCGAGCCCAGTCGCGCACTGTCGAATGTCTCCGGTGGAAAGCCCGTTCAGGTCTTCACTTTTCTGATGTGATGATTCTGGGTGGTGCGGGGAAACTAAGGCACAAGGCGCGAGGCTCTCCTGTGCAGCCGCGCCCCACGACGCCTGCCGAGATGGCAGAGAGTCGCTCGTTCTGGTGTTATCCGAAGAGGAGTCGCAGCTCGGCTGAAGGGTTATCTGGCAAGCATTAAAGGAGTCCTTGTTAGCCGCATCAAAACAGGACGCGGCAGCCGCAGCCATCGTGGTTTGGAGTGAAGCAGCCAGACTTTGTTGGCTGTTGGAGCAGCTTCGGAATTGTTTGGCGCCAAGTCCATCGCAGTTCGCTACTACGACACCCGAGTTTCGAATCGAAGGCAACGCGCAGAGTGGTGTTTGGTCGGGTCCACCGCTCTCGTCAGAACTCCGCCAGGCGTCGTCTCCGGCCTTGGCCGAGGCTGGCACTTCGGCACGACCAACGGAATTGCCAGGCTGGCAAAACGGGCATGTTCCTTCTGGTGACTGAAGAAGGGGTGACGCTTCCGAGCACCTGGAACGGGAAAAGACAGCGCCGTCACAATCTATGAAACACATCTGGTGTTGAGGTATACCTGTCGAGAAAAGTTCTTGACTGAGCTCAGTTTAGTTCACACAGTGCAGCTTCAGTGGAGCGAACGCAAGTCGTCTCTTTTTCCTGCACGCGTACAGTGTAGCTGAACCGGGGTTTAGGGTTTGACCGAAGGGGGTAAGGCACGTGCTTCTCCGCCCCACAAGCGTGTGGTACCATCTCGTCGTTGCGCGTGAGCTGATACTAGACGTAGCTGTTTGGATTAGCGCTAGCTCGTAATACGAAATTCCCGAAACAGCCCCCAATTTGGGGTTAGATGGAAAGCGTCCGTAACAGGCAAATGACAAACTGACCTCCAGTGCTTGTCGCGCAACCAAAAAGCTAACCACACCGTAGTCTTCCGTTTTGACGAATTTCGCCTCTCCTAGCAGATGTTGTGACAGCACTGCTTTACAGGGATACTGCATAAAATACTAGGTGACCTATTTTTGCCCTGCAACGAAAGCTGGCGTTCCAAAGATGGAAAAACTTTGGGAGTACTGCAGAACAGCATTGGAGAAGTGCGTTGCTACTGCGCTCGGTGTATAGTGCGAACCTTGCATAGCTTTTGCTAGCAATGACAGGGCTCGTGTCGCACAGTGGAATTTTCTTTTCCTTTGCGTGCGTTCGTTGCAGTACTCCTGCAAGTATGGGATTAGTGGTACGGCGTCACTCCTATCGCGTGGCGTTGTGATAGCTAAATTGCCTGTGCCGCAACTTGGGATACGGGTTGCGCGTGGTTCCGGGAACAATTTGCCTGCTCGTGTTGCCTTTTGCCGCAGTTTTGCCTGCTCGCGTTGCCTTTTGTCCGAAAACCGGATACGAGATGGGTCGCTGAACGAAACGCTGGAATGTGGGGACGACGCGCTAATGACGGCCACACGTGCGCTGTTGCAGCTTCAAAACCGTCGGGTGAGCGGGGGCATCCAGCTCTGATTAAATCTGTTACTGGCCCCATTGCGTGATTCCTGCTCTCCACCCGAAAAGAGCCCTATAACCGGGACATCGCAGCGTTCTCATAGCCATGTGACATTCTCATGCAACTTGATGTCACGTGACCTTGCGACGTGACATTATCATGCAACTTTACTGCATTCTCATAGTAACCTGCTATTTCTGACCAATGACTAGGCACTTTTATCCACCAATTTTTCTACCCATGACTCAGCACTTTTTGTGACCCACAAATGATGACTTTTGTAAGAAGAAACACAAACCCTCACAATGTCTTTAGTCATGACTCCTAGATCATAATTCTCATCATGACTGTGACTCATGACTCAAACTAAAATGACTCCCATGACAATGGCATGGTATATGTAATTTATGTACCACATGTGATACACATTCACACATGACTGCTAATTCCACCATCTGATGCCTCATATCGTACTGAAGTCTGTGTTCCTCACAGTTTCAATATTGGTGCAGTGCGGGAAAGGAAATATGTCATACATTTGCGAATGGTGGCAAGCACTGAAGGATAGGATCTGTGTGTCGTAGCTTTAGAGAAAAGTCTTTCGGGTCTGATGTTTTGTTGGGACGATTTCGTCTACAGCAGCTGCGAAACAAACTTCGCTGCGTTGCTAATACTCAGCATATTGCCGCGAAACCTACAAAACGTAATTGTTTTTTAACAGCCGCCGGCATGCGGCCTTATCACTGTGATTCTGGCACGCGTATCAATTCTGTATCCCGTGTTTGTTCATGCTCGTTGTCGCGATACGACGCATTATCATTTTCTTTGTCGCGAACGATGCGCCGAGATCTGCCTCAAAGATTCCGATCACTTCCGTATGTTTCTACAATGTTCCAGGTTGTGCTAGTAGCAGTTTGCGACGTTATCTAGATTGTTCCGAGCAGCCTTTAAATTGAGCGTTGACGAGTGTGACGGGCATTCTTTGTTCGACGATCGACGAGCACGTTTGTTGCTATCGCCGCCGCCGAGTTGCTTAGTTCTTCTGCGGGCGCAAGTCAGCCCAATAAAGAGTTTCTTCAGTGCAATCATCGACTCTTCATTTGTGTCATCGACCCTGGTCACCACCATGTGACAATATATATATATATATATATATATATATATATATATATATATATATATATATATATATATATACAATAACGAAGAACGGTTCACAGGGATCCTGAGTCCGCAAGCCAATGTTTCGACAAGAGAGCTCGTCTTCCTCTCTAGGCGCCCAGACGAAAAGTAGTCCTCCTGTCAAAACGTTGGCTTGCGGACTGAGACTGAAGCCCTCTCTCAGTTTTCTTTAAGATTATGTGGCCATATTTTTCACTTCATTCTACCGTAATCCTGAGCATGTCGTTGACAGCTAGTGGCTGAAACCTAATGTTCAGACGTACATAACTCTTAGAAAGCGCAAGGAGCTCGACAGTCACACCGGCAAAAAGGGAACCTGATATACATGAAAATTGCATGTGAGCTATGAGAAGAAGAAACTATGTTGAAAAAGAAAACGCGCTCTGTAGAAGATGCTGCGTTCGGGTAATCACACCGAAAATAAAGGATGAATAAGCGGAAACGTTTTTGATATCTGCATTTTCCGTGTGGAGCGTCACTTGGTGAGTACTCTCATAATTTTGAATATTTGTATTCAAATTCAAATAACGTCGGCCGGAAAATCACCTAGAGATGAGACGCCGAACGAAACTAAATTTGAAACATATTCCGAATTTGCAGTGCATAACTAAACTTCCCTCAGGCTGCACATTCGCGTACTGAACTCGCAGCAAAATAAATGCGTCGCTTAATGGAATTTTCATGCCAGCATGCGCTTGTATAACGGGAATTGAGCAAAGCTCTAGATTATCAAAATTCAGCATCGGCACCATTTCCATAACAATGAGGGCAATTTCCTAACAAAGGTCATGCAACCAGAGGGGAAATGCTAAAGACCCGTTTTGAGGGAGCAACTGCATAGCAGCGATGCATCGCACAAAAATTGCTGCATGTTGTTTACTAATGCTCCCAAACAGTCGCCCCGCTACTTGCGCTGCTTACTTCATGCAAGTAACCCTATTTCAACTACGCCCCCCCTTCCTTATCTCGACGCAGCGACTGATTTTCGACGGAGGAAGCGATGGACGACTGTGGTTCCTTGAAAGAGAAAGTGTGTTTCAGAAAAGATTGTTTGACACACAACAACCTAGATTATAGTATGTACGGCTGTCGGTGCGCTCGCTGGGCCTCAATGTTTGACTCTTCTGGCTCATCGTACTCTTCGGGCTTCATCAAGCAGCGAGACCGCAGCCATACGGTGTATAGTCCCTGATCATCTCGATATAAGAATAATCGACGTTCGCGTTGCCAATTTCACGTTCTAAATGTCGATTTCCAGAAACGTTTCATACGCCCGCTGGGAATTCACAGGTGCAACAACCGGAGAGATACCACCCTGGTATACGGCGTCTGCAGGTCGTTGCGGAACGTGTAACTATACGCCTGCACAGGCGGCTTCTATAGCACGCGTACAAACCCCAGAAAATAGCGCCCTACTGCTACTTTAAGTAATATGCATCTCCTGAATTCTACAAAATGGTCACAATATCTGAGCAGTACGCATTAAAAAAAAAAAAAAAAGGAAGATATATAAGGGGTTTTGAGAGCACGTGCCTGGATTCCGTCGCTCTGAAGGCTTACTGAAAGAACTAGCGACATAGCTCCGAAGATAGGCGCTTCAACGTTTATAGCTGGTGAGTGGTGTTTTTATAAAGGCAGTGGTTGAGTGTCAAGTGTTGGCGGATGCAATGAACCGCACACATTGCACTGCTAATTTCGGAGAAAATGGCGGCGGAAATTTTGAACCCGCCCGCGGGATAAATACAGCATAGGGGTCGAAATTTTTTACTCGGGATGATTATAAAAGGTTTTAAGCGGTCGTTGGCCGGAAGTAAGACTCGGCGTTGGTGCTTTGCCTTCGGATACCCTTCGCTCCGCATTTTAAGACGAAAGCCTTTAATGGCTCATACTGCCTGCGACAAAAGACGTCCGCGCGAGCGGCGCGCCTGATTGGTCGACAGAGAAGTGACGTCACCAGCCGCCAAATTAGAAGCGACCAACCAGAAGTCTCATCTTGTCGAACGTTCTCACCATCTGCAATCCCACACTTGAATGCGCGACAGGAGCGATGGTGTCCGAAAGCACACTGATTGTCGGAGAAAGTGTGACAGATACTGCGCCTTTCCTTTCCTGTAAACCAATCATATATGTAGCACTGCAACGAACGCCGATAAACGGCAAATAATGAGAAGCAAATGATAGGAGAGGAAGGGTATAGCTTTCGTTATTTTCCTCTTAAAAAACATCTAAGAGACCCTCTCATTTCATAACGCATTCGCATGGGAAGCCCCACCGTGCTTCCGTCGTTTGTAGGTGTATAATGCTGGGACACTTAGCTTTTGAAATGAAACAATTTCAATGCCCTTCAATTTCGCATATAATCTTAGGCATTGAAATAAAAATTTTAGTTAAGTTCCCCAACTGTCGTTTAATGGAACTGTGTCCGTCTTGCTGTGCAATCCGCAAGCGCAGACCGAAATCGACTCAGGCTATGAGACACGCGGCTATCAAGAACCAAGCTTGGCGGCCACGGTTCGTGTCGTTAATCGAGGTCATGGCCGAGTTTGTGGCCGATGGAGGATGCGCTTCGGCGCCCAAGAGCGAAAAACGCCCCAGCTTCAAGAAAGTACACTTTCACACAGCACGGTTCAAGAAACAATAAAGTGCCGAGAGTGTCGTCTGACGGCGCTTTTACACAGGCTTCGAGCGCGCAGCAACAACGAATCTACTGCAGCCCGTCCTTGCATGCATGATTTGCGTGGCGTGTTGTTGAGCGGAACGTTATAGTATATTTGATATCAGCTGCATCATAAAAGTCAACAAGTTCGCAACGTTTGCAGCACCGGATGCTACGAGTATGCCGCGACGCTCCCGCGCGTGAGCGTGGCGGACGACGGCGCTCTGGCCGTGCGCTACTCCATGGCTGCCACTAAGACTGTTTCAGATCGAAGTTATAGCAGACAGCGCTTTGGAATTCGTCCGCGCTATATTAAATATCTAGTTAAGGAACCAATTTATTGCTAATACCACTCTCTCATAATAAACGGTTGATATGACTTATTTTTGCGACGCCTTACAAACGTAAAATTATGCGTACAGGCTGTTTCACACTTAGAGGGAAATTGGGAGTGCATAGCCGTCGTGATTTCAGAAACGTTGCCTCGCTGAGCCGGCGAAAATGGGCGGCACCAGCTACATGCGCGGAAAGGGCAGCCAGATATGCTTCTAGCGCATTCGCCTTTCCCACCCATACTCCCAGGAAGCCACACGCTCCCGGTTTCCCTCTAAGTGTGAAACAACCTGTACATCGGATGAGCCGTGTCGCAGCGTCGGTAGCTGGCTATGAGCCGGAACTTGCCTATACCGTTGTCATCGCTCCCACCGGCCACTCAGTGTGAATTAGCGATCCTCGACAAGAACTAATTTCTGAAATTCGGTTTAGTATTTAAGATAACAAATTTTAGCACGCTTCTCTGAACCTGGCGCAGGGATTCGCCGATTGACACGGACGACTTGCGGGAGGCGTTTCCGACGAGGTGGTGTTCACGGCGGTGGAGGAAGTTCTGTCATTGGACGCTGACTGAGCGCGCTCTTGGGGTGCCGTCGGACTGCACTCCACAAAGAGCGTTATAAATAAGCTCGAATATTTAACTTTTAACTTTTGGTTCACCCTTAACTACAATATGCGTCTGCCATCTCGTCACCACATCAGCAGTATATAATCTAATCACTAGATGCTGTTCAAAAGCATGCAGCACGTTTTCTTTCTCATGATTACAACCGTCGTTATAGAGTGACTAACATCAAGTTGTCCTTGTCGCTCACAAGTTTACAATCACTTAAAGATATCGCGATCCTTTGCTTACTGAACAGGCTAATCTAGAGCCATTAAGCATCAATAGCGGCACTTACACGACCGATTTGCACCTCCCACCACCTAATAATAATTCTACGTCTATTCGGCTGAACACATGCATTTACCTTTTGTGCTTTGCCACGGGCTATAAAGTGTTGGAATAGTTTTCCACAACGTATTGCTAACATACGTGGCCCACTAGGAATAAAAAAGAGCATCTTCTTACAGTCGAATAGTTCTTGTATATTGGGTTCACTGGGTGCAAGATAATTTCGCCAATGTCTCTAACCACTGTATAATTTTATAATTATTCGCGTTTAACTAACGTTTTTTCATGAACGCTTTGATAGTTGCTTGCAGTTAGAAATGTATACTACTGTTCACTTCTGTATTTTGAGACAACTTATCATTTGTTACCAAATATACTGTAAACCCTCCAACTCACACAATGTTCCATGTTTGGAACACGTCAGGTATTTGAATAAATAAGTAAGTTCGCAAAAGCAGTCTCGTTTAGTGTACCCAAGAGGGGCAATATTGCCTTAACCGAGAACGGTGGCAAGCTGTGTAACAGAAGCAAACCACGGTTCGTGTTAATCAGTGTTAAAGTTTGGTAACCACGGTTAAGCTCAATCACAGATAAGCTGTCCGTGTAACTAGAGCACTAGTCTTCGTCAATGGGCGAGGTTCGAGACACACCGTTGCACAGCACAGCGATTGACTCTCGTCACAGTAGTCTGGACATGCAGACGACAAGTCCTGAATAATCGTCTCGTCGCACAAAAATGCCAGCTATTCGACAGAGTTCTCACACCTGAAACACAAAACAGACGTCAATCTGACTTGTAATAGAGTTGATGTTAGGTAGATGCTAAAAATAGCCAGAACTAAAGCTTACAGTAGCCAAGCCATTAGATCCTAGCGCCAAATTTGTAGCAAAAAAAGAAAAAAAGAACAGCATAAAGAGCGCCCAAGTTTGGCCGTACTGAAGTCTTGGGCCACGAGTGCGTTGCAAGCAAATGAATAAATCATTAATATTCAGTGTGGCATCACACAGCTTATCTAGAACAGATAGTGTACTTGCAACAGTAATTTTAGCGCAGTCTAGCCAATAATCAATTGGAACGTTGAACGTTAAAGCTGCGTGTTCGTAGATCCGCCGATCGAATTTGAGAGAATTTTCGTAATGGGGTTCATCTTCATTTTGCTGTACACCTCTGCTTTTCGTTTAATTCTTACAGGAAAACACGAGCTCAGGGAACAAAGTGAAATAAACTGGCAAGGACAGAATTTGCCGTGCGTGCTGCACCAGGTAGAAAAAATTGCATCAACCGCAGGTGTTTTTGCACGACGCCGCTGCGTACCAGAAACGCAGACACGTTTGAGCAAGTGCATGCACCGCTTTTGGGCAGTCATGTTGCCTTTGTACACATTGCTTTTCATAAACATAAATGAATAGAAGGCAGTAGGGAAAGCTTCACATACCTGCAATGGGAAAAATGATGGCTACACAATGTTTTGAATCCTACCCCTCACCATGGCCCGAATAAAGCGCTCGGCATATAATTATATGGCCTGACAAAATTTCTTGGTGGCTGCCACTTTACGGCAACCGCTTGATGCTGTCACTAGGCTTAGCATGCGTGATCCTCGCGGAGGAAGTACTATCGATGTGCTGTGCTCCCCAGATGGTGCACAGCGTCAACATCAAGTACAGAGACTGCATGCGTGCCGTGCGCGAATGTAGACTTCCTAGGCAAGCCCAAGATTCTACCGGTGCACACCATCCCCGATGGCGGGGACGACGCACGCGCGTCGTCTACCACGGCAGCAATTCTGGGAAATAATGGGTCGTCTATATTTGTTTGCTACTGTAAGTACCTCCGTTCATCAAAAAGTGGCTAGTAAATGCGACAAAAGAAACATTCGAATTGTCCAGAAAGTAGCTAGGGAGCCAACTGAAATTTCCATCTCCAGACAGGGTTGTAAAGTAGCCAGTTTGGCACGAAGTATAGTCATCTGCAACCCGGCCTATAAATAAGGCCCCATTCCGGGGAGGATTATCGCTAATTCAGCCCGTTTGGCGAAATAATGTGAGATGTCGCGAAAAAGTACAAGCATAGCCCATATGTGTAGATCAGCTCACCTCTCTCAGCACCTGCGCTGTCGACCCACTCGCAGTCCCAGCGGCAGTCACGAGGAAAATGCGCCGACACGCCCAGCGTAGTCAGGCGCGTCGTGAAGACGGCGACGCAAAAAACGGGTTGGCAGCAGCGCCGCACGCAGACGTGAAAGTCATAGTTACGCCAGCTCATTAGAGACGCGGTCGCGACGGCACGCACATGGCGCACGCTGTCTGGGTGCACTGACTGTCGATCATTTCTCAGGTTTCAGTGCATGGTGGAGGCGGTGGTAGTTATGACGTCGCCAAAGGAGCGTCTACCACAAACTATTCAGCCAACCACTGCAGTGCTTTTTGCGAAAAACCAACCTGAAAAGCAGCCCATAAAAGTGTCAGATTTAGTGTGTGTGTGGGGGAGGGGGGAGGGGGGGGGGTTGCTGTAGGCTGGGAATTTAGCTTCAGAATAATCATTAGCGGCATGGCTCCGACGGCGAAGAGGGAGAGCTTTAGGAGAAAGGCAGGAAAATAAGTGCAGCTTATGGAGACACCTCACATCAGGTACGTAGGTGGCTGTCACCAAAGTGTGTCCTACGCTCGATACGGGCAGAAGGAAGGCGAGATAGGTTATGGTTGCTCTACCAATAAACTGCAGCCAAGGTTTTCTCGAACGACCTGCCACGTTAGCGTCAGTTCACAAGACGGCAAGGGTGGCTGCGGCCTATTCAGCTCTCCTGCGACATTTCCGGTCTGGAAGATAAAGCATTCGATCCTTCTGAACGCTCACAGTCGCAGCAACTCTCCACGGTGCAGAATGCGGGCAAGCATCTTTCAGGCGACAGATTTTATTTTGAAACTAGTGGTAGACCAGCAGCAAGTAGGCAGCAAGGGCTGCAAATACACGGCCTCTACGTGGCATGCCACAGTTATCACTGTTTTGGTGTAAAGGTAGAGGGCCCAGCTCTAACTTGCCCTGGTTGGCAGCCAGGGTCTGGAGAGACGGCCCAGGAAGAGAAAGCAAAAAATGCGAGGACACTTTGGCGACTGAAGTGATGAAAGGTGACTGAAGTGATTGATTAATTATGCAGCTGTCATTAAGTAGTAATTATTAATTGATTAGTTATTGATGAGCAATAATTAATTAAATATGCATTATTAATAATAATCAGTAATCAGGAATTAATTAAGTTAAACACATCTTGTTTTTGTAGCAATTTCACATTTCTAATTTCCCATTTTTTCCTTAACTTAGAGCAATTTTGGTCTAAAAGAAATGAAAAAAAAAGAAAAAAAAAAACTAGCACTCACTGAAAACTAATTTCGTCTGTTTCTCGCCGCTGCTTTTGACCGACACTCCCTACTTCGCCGAAAAGCGCTTTTCACCAGCTTTATTAAAAAGCGATTTCTCGACATGGAATCGCCCCCATGAGAAGCGCCGCCAGACAAGGCAAAAAAAAAAAAAAGAAAGAAAGAAACAGGAACAAAATATGTGCTTGCTCGTGCTGGTGAATGCCAGAAGCGTGCTATAAGATGTGCCTTGACGGTAGTGGAACTGCAAAAATGTCGACGGAGCAGGTATTTTCAGGAGACGTTTATTTGAGACCGATTCTCACATCAGAGCGCCGCGGGGTGAAGAGCAGGGTCACAGTTACTATCACGCTGTTACTATTTTCTTCAATGAATTCCACTTTGCAGAACCTTTCCTAGAGGTTCGCCTTCTCTGCGATGCGCCTGTGGAATTCCGACAACTCCAATTCCGCTAACCAAACTAAATACAAGATAAATGTTTAAAGGTGCGTTGTAGTCACTGATGCGAATGCCAGATAAAACGCTTGACAACAACCGCAGTGGAGTGCACCGCGACAACGTGGTGGAAACTAAAATTCGGTTAGCGTGGTCTCCTCCGGAGAGAATTGGTACACAACCTTAAAGTTTTGTAGGCTGTTGTTCTGACATATATTATAACAATGGAGCGCGTCTGTGACATGGCTCGAAGGGGACACCCGACTTTTCTCCGCAGGAACTCCACATGCATGAACCCCGCCGGGGTGGCGCAGTGGTTACGGCGCTCGACTACTGTTCCCAAAGATGCGGGATCGAATCCCGTCCTCGGCACTGCCTCCGCCAATTCTGTGTGCAAGTCTCACAGTTAGAGAGACTAAGCACGACCGAGACGGGCAGGGTGATCCTTGGAAAAGTAGGACTCAACCCAGACAGAAGAATTAGAAACGAAGTCACAATTAGACGCCTTGGTACTCCCCCCCTCCCCCCTCCCCCTTACCTAAAAACATGCACCCAGAAGGGCCAAACGAGCCGAAGCTCTAGAGCGACGGTTCAAGAACATGGAAGCGAAGGAAGTAGTCTATGTTGATGCGGTAAGCGGCAAAACAGGTGCGGCGGTAGCCTCGGTAGTCGATGGCCGAAAGGCGCCGGTATCTGCGGCAGCCATCAGAGGCCGCAACATAGAGACTGCGAAGGAAGTTGCGATAGCGTTAGCTTGCGTAGGAACGGAAGCCAAGTTCATAATTAGCGACCGCAAAACTGCCATCCAAAATTTTGGAAAGGGGAGGATATCGCCGGAGGCAGCCAATTAATCCTCCCCCAAAGAACACTGAATAGGAAAATTCAGTTAATTTGGACACCTGCCCACGCTGGCGTCCCTGGTAACGTGGCGGAGTCACGAGCTAGCCCGAGCTCTCTACTTCCGGGTAGCCGTCGACCCCCTCGAACACTGGGCATACGACGAGCGTCGGCAAAATTACGGGAAATCATCGACCATTATAAATTGGGACGTAGACTGGTACCCCCGCCAGATGTTAGCCTAAATAATAGAGAAGCTGTCGCATGGAGACGGCTACAAACTAATACCTTCATGAACCCGGTCTGGGCGTTTCACGCGCTACTAGACCTTAGGGACAATGATTAGTGCAAACACTGCGGGTTGAGAGGGTCCCTCATAATTTGGGAGTGCCTACAATCACCAGGGATAAGACAAAATATAACAAGTAGAGAAGCCTGGGATACCCTGCTGCGAAGCGCAGACCCTGCGATCCATGCAGCACCGCACCGTCCATCTGGCGGAAGGGGCCGCAAGAAGCCAAGGGCTACCTGCCAGCCTCTAATCCGCGGGCGCACGACTCTTCGTCTTCCTCGGCACGCGTGCCGGGGGCGAGGAAGAGGACACCCATTTCCGATGGAAATAAAAGTTGTGCGACCAACCAACTTGGCCTCGGCGGCCGCTTTTTGATGGAGGCAAAAAGCAAAGGTGGTCGAAATTTCCAGAGTCCTCCACTACGGCGTCTCTCATAGCCTGAGTCGCTTTGGGACGTTAAACCCCACAAACAAACCAACCAATCGACATGCATGAGAGGTGCTAACAATGGCGGATTGAGAGGAGGCGAGGCAGGGCTGTCAACAGCTATACTGCAACATAAATCAAACCACGGATCTGCACACCGTGTTGATTTCAAGTGTCATGTGGACAAACTGCGCAGTCAAAGGTACCAAAGCCCAAAGAAACACTTAGAAACGCTCCCGAGTACCTCTGGAATATGAATTAAGCTTCGTAATGCTCCTTTTATAAAGATGATTAATTAAATCACCAACAACTGAAGCCTTTGTTCCTTTGGTGAAGAAAATAAATGTGTCTGAAGCGATCATATACCCTATGCGCCTGTTCGACGGTGCCGTCAAAGCGAGTGTCAGTTGCTGCCAGAGCCATTACTCTGCGCCCTCCTTCAGCGCTGCGGCAACGTATAATAAGAAATGCCTCATGAATGCTGATAGCTGGGCTGTGACTTGTCCTGCGCTGAAAAAGGCTGGGCATGGGGAAACTTTTTTTGCTGAATAGAGCGCAGAGAAAGAAGGCCTGGGAAACATATTTTGACTACAAGCGTGCAGCTTCTTTCTGGAGTACGCTGGAACGTTTTCATCTGGTTGAATAGAACACTTGCTAACGTATAGAGACGGGCTAGTTGGCCTTGGTACGACGAATGCATATTTCAGCGAATAAAACACAGAACGAAGAAACACTGAACACTGTTGAGGGTTAGCATTGAACGTAGTGAGATATGAAGTCAAGAATTTAGCACAAACATAAAGAACAATGGACGAAGAAGGACACATAAGAAGATTGGCTAGCGCTAATGTGTAATTCTTCGTACATTGTTATTTATTTTTGCGCTAAATTCGTGACTTCATGGATCACCAACTAGCCCGGCAGAATGCTCTCCTCAACTGTAGTGAGATATGTTCCCCCGCATCTGCTTAGTATATGCCAGCGACATTACCTGTGTACAACGGAGCTTGAACACGTTGTCTCTCGTCACGCGGACTACTTCTCTATAAACAAATGCTAGCATATGTTTTCCACAACGCATGTTGATC
The DNA here is from genome assembly GCF_055883805.1 of Amblyomma maculatum. Classification (NCBI taxonomy): domain Eukaryota; kingdom Metazoa; phylum Arthropoda; class Arachnida; order Ixodida; family Ixodidae; genus Amblyomma; species Amblyomma maculatum. Next base: position 281,625,934 of record NC_139344.1, read on the forward strand.
TCTTCTCACTGTTCATGGGGTGGGAAAAAATAATAACTGCCCTTATTTTGAGATCAAGATTTATCGAATAAAAGTCTAATAGCTATGATGTATTGTTCCCTTCAATATTTGCTTTAATTTAACGTTCCTATACTATCCAGGCAGCATTGATCATACGTCTAGTATTAGTAATAAGTTGACGATGCCCGGTCCTACATAGGGTCAGTGGATTTCCAACACCCTTTCAATATTGCGCTAATGGCCTGTGTTGCCTGGGTACAGGTGCGCCCATACATTTGAAGCTTCCGTATTACGAGCTTACAAGCAAACATACCACATAGAGTTGGTCTGTTCAAAGCAGTTTCGATGCTTCTGATAGCAGATGTAGCTCTCTATGACATTTACAGAGTTGTCTTGGGCAGAGAACTAAACTGAGACCCGAAATCAAACTATGTTGTCTTCAAGGGTTTGATTTATTGGGTTTAACATCCCAAAGCGACTCAGGCTATGAGAGATACCGTACTGGAGGGCTTCGGAAATTTTGACCGCGTGGGGTTCTTTAACGTGCAGTGACATCGCACAGCACACGGGCGCCTTGTTTTTCGCCTCCATCGAAAAGCGGCCACCGCGGTCGGGATTCTATTCCGCATCCTTGGGCACAGTAGTCGAGTGCCCTAACCACAGCACCACCCAGGTGACCGACAACTTTTCTTGCAAAGACAGGGAACATCGCCAGTGATATGAGAGTGGAATCAATTTTCTCATTGCAGCAAGGAAACTGGTAGCTGGCTGAGGTGTTAGTCTGGATCGAAAGTTGGGGATTAGCCGCTCTCCGCAAGGATTTGGAATGGAAATAAAAAAAAAAATAACCCCACGTTAAAGCTCCGCCTTACGAGTAGATGCAATAGTGCCTTTAACACCATCTTTTCATTCCGCGAAAATTTTAACATTTTTTTTTTCAAAGCTAGTTTTAGAGGAAAGGAAGGCGAAGTATTTCTCTCACTTCTTAGGGACACGTATAGTTATCTCAGGTACATTTTTCGTCGCAATTCTAATCCCTATCGGAAACTATCCTCCAACTTGACCAGCATATTGGCGCTAAACGAGAAGCGAATCGGTATGACACCCCCGTTAACTGTTGATTCCTAACTTTGATAAGAAATTACGTGCGTACTTTCGCCGACGTTTTGCACAAACCTGGGTTACGGCGATGGCGACACCGTTTTGACCGAACGAGCTGTACACGCTTCGCGAAAAAGAAGCCTCTTTTTGGATAGCCGGCAATCCGTTCTGGAGGACAGGCCTCTGTCTTGCCTGTTCCTCCTTGATTCATGTAGTGAATCAAAATGTCACAAAAAAAAAAAACGCTCACCTTCTGTTTTTATAGCAAAGACGATACTTGCATGTTTGTCTAAGAGCTAAGAACATTGCATAAATACTTATTTTTGCCTTTGCGGTCGCAACAATCACCGACCCGCCGTGGTGGTGCTTGTGGTTAGGGCGCTTGACTGCTGTGCCCCAGGACGCGGGATCGAAACCCGGCTGCGCCGTCCGCTTTTTGATGGAGGCAAAAAGCAAGGCGCCCGTGTGCTGTACATTGTCAGTGCACGTTAAAGCTTACCTATTATCATGCGTCATACCTACGTTAGAGTAGGCCAGTGTCATCTGGGTCCCCTTCCAAATACGACTAACCAATTACTTGAGGCAGTGCAGCGCATAGCTGCCAGATTCGTCTTATCAAACTTTTCACGCAAATACTTGGCCATACAGCAGCTCAAATCACTACACGCACCTACACAAGCAGATCACCGAAAATCACCAAGACTGAGGTTTCTCTATTATCCAGAGGCTTATGCAATATCGACAGCTCACTGCTTATTTCTACAAGAATCAAATAATTAACGAAGAAGGCATGCCTATCGTTAGCGCGTATCACAATCATACAATAATGCATACGACTACTCATTTTCTCCCTAGAAGCACAGCAAAGCATAATGTCTTGCCAGCTGTTGTTGCAGATTCCGACCCGTTGTCTTTGTTCGAGGAAAACGTTCACCGAGGTCGTGTAAAATGTATCGTACTATACATTGTAATCCTGGAGACGTATTAGTAGTCTTGTTTATATTGCATTCGCATTGTTCTAAATAAAAATTCCGAGAGCACTGCATAATCTGCATTGGAGAAATGCGTAAGCCTGAGCGTTGCTGTGTTGTCCGCGAGATGTGTGAGCGAGATTCCGCGAGTGACAGATACCGTGCATTTCCTTTTTTGTAAACGAATTATAAAACGCCGGTGAATTTTGATGCGTTCAACGAAACGCTAATTGTGTTCGGGGCGCGCGATGTATATAGTGTACAGCAGTAACACTCAGGCTTTTGCACTTCTCACTGCAGTTTCTGTAATAGAGAAGACTGCAGTTGGTTAATTACCTCTAATTCACACTGTCTAACCATTGCCACCTATTTGTACGCGCAAATAACGCCCTTCCCCATTCGTTCACGTTCAAGCATTTCAAATTTCCCGCCACCAAAGTTAGGCCTACGGCATCAGAAGTCAAGTACTACGTGACCTCGTTTGGACCTGGCCATTACTCTGCGCGGCTATTTCGACGTCCGATTGACTTAACTGGTTAGAATTATCTAATTACTCTACATGCCCAAAATTTGGCACACATGCTCATATTTTGATGCTCATTCAGATGCTACCATTGGTTTCGCTTTACGTCGTTCGAGTGCGACATACTCATTGCACATAAACTGCTGACAGAAACCCCGCAGACATAGACACTTATGGATTTTAGCACAGAATGTGGGGCCCCAGTAGGTCCGATGTAGGCAAGTGGGGCTGGGGCAACCATCATAAAACCTGCATCGGTCCCCGATGGGGCAAAAGTGGGCAAGCCCCATTTGGGCTTGACCCTGCTCCTCCCGCATGGGTCCCATAGCAGCGTTTCTTGGGCTAATGCAGAGCACATTCCTGCATCCAGACCACAAGGGTCCCTTGCCGGATATTTGAGGGCAAACCAACCTAAATGTGGGCTTTTTGTGGGAAAGCCCTCATAGATCCGAAATGAGGCCGCCCCCATTAAATCTTTGTGGGACCGATATCGGCCGTAGTGGGACAAGAAAACGGACATACCCACATGCTGCCCCAATCGGCCCCTTGTAGGTTACTTGAGGGCAGGTGAAATATGAATAAAGGCTCAATTTGGGCAAGCCCTCGTGAAGCCCAAATGAGGCAGCCTTAGCTAAACCGCTTTAGGTCCCACATAGGGGCTGGAAGGTAATCGGGCTGGAAGGCGGGCGTGCCCGCATGGTACCAAAATCGGTCCTTTGTGGGGACTTTGAAGGCCCGTGCAACAGCAGGTGGGCTCTATAGGTTCAAAAACAACGTCCAGCCCAATTGGGGCTGCCCACATAAAACTGTTTTATATCCCACTTGTGCCCTAATGGGGCTGGAAGGCGGGAAAGCCCGCATGATACCAAAATTGGTTCCTTGTGGGGAATTTGAAGGCACGTGCAACAGCAAGTGGGCTTTAGGTTCAAAACCAACACTCAGCCCAATTGGGGCTACCCACACAAAACCGCTGTAGGTCCCACATCGGCCGTAATGGGGCTAGAAGGCGTGCGTGCAATTGCGTAATCATTGTTTCCAACCTTCATTTGCATTAGATGTTGCTCTAAATTACCATTATAGATGATTTGTATAACAGTTGTTGCCATGTTTAGTCGATTAGAAATTTACACGGCTTTAGTTCTCGCACTCATGCAAATTGCGCTACAAATACTAAAACAAACTGATTGCTAACTGTTGCCTCTTATGTGGTTGCTTTAGACAGCCTGCAACTCCCAGCACAATATTGCTGTTCAGAACACGCATCTCTATAGCCGGAACAAGATGTACATGAAGTCATTTCGGCTAGATGAATGTTATGAATTATTGTAAAATTTAATATTATGGCTGCTTAGAAAGTGCAGACATGTATAAAATAATTACTTAATTATGTACATAAATATTGATTGGGAAAACTTGGACTAGGGCTTTCCATCAATTTGCTGCGTCGGACCCCTATGAGAATAATGTGGGCAAGCAAAAGTGCGGCTAGCGCTATAGAACCTGCCTTGGTCATATGTCATTATCTGAGGGGATGACCGAAATTTAAAAAAAAATGTTCCTCCAAAGCAACTGCCCAAATCGGTTCAAAGTAGGACCATCGCGGGGAGTTGGCGGGATGTGCCCTTTTAACAATGCCGGAAAGGTGTGGGCAGCCCCGCAAGGGCTGCCTGCATCGGCCCCTAGTGGGGCCCATTGGGGCTTTGTCGATAGCCCCCTTCGGGCCTACGTCGGCCCCTCTTGCAGCACCCACATTGAGCCCACCGGGGCTGTCCTGCATTGCCTACATCAGGCCCACCGGGGCCCACCCTTCATAGCCCACTTTGTGCTACCTGGTAGCACAGAATGTGGGGCCTCAGTAGGTCCGATGTAGGCAAGTGGGGCTGGGGCAACCATCATAAAACCTGCATCGGTCCCCGATGGGGCAAAAGTGGGCAAGCCCCATTTGGGCTTGCCCCTGCTCCTCCCGCATGGGTCCCATAGCAGCGTTTCTTGGGCTAATGCAGAGCACATTCCTGCATCCAGACCACAAGGGTCCCTTGCCGGATATTTGAGGGCAAACAAACTGATTGCTAACTGTTGCCTCTTATGTGGTTGCTTTAGACAGCCTGCAACTCCCAGCACAATATTACTGTGGGCTTTTTGTGGGAAAGCCCTCATAGATCCGAAATGAGGCCGCCCCCATTAAATCTTTGTGGGACTGATATCGGCCGTAGTGGGGCAAGAAAACGGACATACCCACATGCTGCCCCAATCGGCCCCTTGTAGGTTACTTGAGGGCCGGTGAAATATGAATAAAGGCTCAATTTGGGCAAGCCCTCGTGAAGCCCAAATGAGGCAGCCTTAGCTAAACCGCATAGATGTAAACATGAAACGTGTTTGTTGCCAGCGTAGCACAATGGGCAGCGTCGCTCAGCATTTCTCGCTCCGTTTTTTCTTCACACGCCATCGAGCGGTAACAGGATCAACAGATTGGAGCTCGTTACTGGCCATGTTGATACATGACGCCATGACACTTATGGGCATGAAGGAAGGAAACAACTTAGGAGAGGCCCTTGCCATTCCCAATTCGTCGGAGAAAGTGTGGCGGAAGTGACGTCAAAATTTAGGGTTAGCCAAGTCGGGCCATTAGCAACGGAGACGCTGTTGCTATGAAAACTCGGGCTACTAGGAACAGCGTTGCTAAAGGTGGGTTCAGACGAAAGGACCGGAGCGCGGACGGTCCGCGCGCGTCAGCACGGATCTGGTGCCACGTGAGCACCCGTCCGCATGCCCATCCGGCCGTCGAGCATTCACACGAAGCCAGCGGACCATCCGCGTGTACCCTCCTCCCCCGCTGTTTGTGCGCGCTGCCAAAAACCTTTCTACCGAGATTTTCAGCGTGGACGCCGAGCGAAACCGTCGTCTCACTGTTCTACTTGAAGTGTGCGAGGACGACTAGGAAGCGAAAAAGCGCTCATTTATTGCAAGCGTTCTTTATTGCAAACATCGTCAATATTCCATATCGGTGAGCAGCTCCCTACGAGCGCTAAAAACATGACTGTCGCTTCATCACTGAGCGCTTTTTTTCGCTACTTCACCCATAATAAACACTAGAAACTGAATAAAGCTACAACTCTGGCACACCCACAAGCACAAACACAAAAAAAACGGTGCACTGCTACGAACACAGAGCGAACGACGCAGCGCATGCACAAGAAACATACCCCGCTCGAACTGAATACGAGACGAAAAGCGCGGGCGTAGCAACGCGGAGGTAGCAACGATAAAGCAAAAAATTGGCAGTGGCATAGCTTGGTTAAGCCTGGTAATTGCGAAAGCAATAGCTATGGCTACGCCTAGGTTTAGCTGGTGGTGTAGCTGGTTGTGGTGCTTGTGATTCTGCTTATGGTTATGCAGTGATTCACTCTGGCCACGGCATATGGTTCAACTATTGTTTATTGCGGGGTGCTACCTGGTTATTATATGTATAACTAGTAGCGAGGCAAGGAGTGCCGTGGCTGCAACGATATACTTGGTTGTGGGTGAGGTTAAAGCAGAATGTACAACTGCCGCTCCGGCACCGGCTGCGACGGCAATCTTTACGCCAGCAGAAATGAAAGCATCCCTGGAGCCTGCGTTGGTTCCACCTGCCGCTAGGCCACCTCCTAGAGTATCCAACGTTGCACCCCCGGTGGTAGCTGCGGTAGGAGTGGGAGTTAGGCCGCGGTTGGTAGCTACCGCCTTGCAAGTTGACAGCGCGAGTTGGGGCCCCTCTTTTTGCGGCAGATGGGATGACATCATTCCGGCTGTAGCGCTCCCTCACGGAGGGAGCGGGAGTTAGGCCGCGTTTGGTAGCTACCGCTTCGCGAGTTGACGGCGCGAGTTGGGGCCCCTGTTATTGCGCAGCTGCGCTTGGCGGCGCGCCAAAGGTCACGCTAAAGGTCAATGGTAACTACCACCTCCCTACGCGAAGGGCTGAAAAGGGAAAGTAGTATTGTTTTCGCAATAAAAGAGCAAAAACAATCTCGGTCCGCGGCGGACGCTCGGTCCGCGCGGACTGAAAAAGGCGCTCGGTATATTCAGCCCGCTCCGCGGTCCGGGGCCCCGGACGGGCACGCCGCTCTCTCGCCGTCGCTCAGAGCAGTGACGTCGGCGTCACGTGGGGCGCGGATAACGCTGGCGCGCGCGGACCGTCCGCGCTCCGGTCCTCCCGTCTGAACCCACCTTAAAGGGCCACTGTCCAGGGAAGGACCTTTTAAGCAAAGGAGCCTAGTGTTTCGATCAGGTACCGGAGATAGTCTGTGTAAAATGCTACAGTGACACGCGCGCCGCAAAGCAACGAAAATACAAATCGAAGCTCTCTCATGCTCTCCTTCGGGAAGCCAGCTTCCCCGTTTCCTGCGCTGGCCCGTCGAGCCACAGTTATGACATACTACCTGAGAACGACGTCCATTTGTCCGTCTCGCTGACTGACGGGAGAAGGATGGGTGTCTACCGCTCGCTGCGCGCTTTGCCCTCACCACGGCCAGACTGAATCCAGCGGCGCGCGCTCCCTCCCCCGTTTTTTTTTTCGCGCACGCGGAGTGCCACGCCCCACCTCCCGCCAAACGCGGAGGAGGAAGGGGAATTTGTCTCGCGGAGGCTAGACGACCTCGGGCATGAGAGTGAAAAACCTTTGCGAGGGAACGGAAGTAGAGAAGCATGACAGAATCGGGTGATTGCGGTGGCTGTAACTGTGTTATTCTTTTCAAAAACATTTTGCGGCCTTGCGTTCTAGGGGCGAAGTCTCACAGTCACCGGGGAAGAAAATATTTTCGACCGGAGGGTGGACAGGTACGTGAGCGTCGAGGAGAAAGAGAATGCGGAGGGTAAAGGAGGGTAAAGGAGGAGGAGAGACGTTGCAGCTAGTTGCAGCGTCCGGTCGCGGCGCGGAGGAAGGAAAGAACTTAGGAGAGGCCCTGACGTCAGCCGCGACCTGACGCTGCGAAGGACCCTGCAACTTCTCTCCTCCTCCTTTACCCTCCCCATTTTCTTTCTCCGCGACGCTCAGGTACCTAGGGCCTTTAGAAACGCTGTTGCTAGTGGCCCGAGTTTTCATAGCAACAGCGTCGCCGTTGCTAATCGCCCGACTTGGCTAACCCTAAATTTTGACGTCACTTCCGCCACACTTTCTCCAATGCATTGGGAATGGCAAGGGCCTCTCCTAAGTTGTTTCCTTTATTCATGGTATAGACCATTTACAGCGAGTATTCAACTCTTTTGCAACAGGTGGCGCCACTAGGACGGCCGTCATTGTTGGCCTTCGGAACGCACCGGCGCGCAGTGCGGACTGCTGTTGTGCATCTTGCGTAAGAATGCCGGCTGACATTTAAAAAGCGCTGCTTTGATGCAGGTGTCATCTGTATAGTCGAAGTATTCTGCGAGGAAGTAGAGCTAATGACCCTGTTGTTTACTGGCGGAAGAACAGACGATGCTTTCTACATAAGGTGCACATCATGGCCTAAGCCACTGTTTTTCTCGGAGATGTATCACGAGTTCATGTCCCTTTCTGGGACAAGAAAGCGCCTGTGAATTGTAGAGAAAGGCTATACATCACGCACCAGCTCATTTTAGCACCGGCAGTAGCCATGGGAATGAGAGAACGACCCTGACGTTTTCTCAGGAATTGTATATTGTGTCTTTGCACTGCTGCCGCGTTATTTTCGCAGGACGTTACGAGGTACCTTGACGTTGTCGCTATTAATGTCTATGCAGTTATAAGAATTGATTGTGTAAAGAAGGAAAGTCAGTGTGGGCATGTCAGTGAATCTGCTTACTTTAATTAGGTACTGCTCCCAAGGATATGCGGGATCGAATATCGGCCTCGGCGGCTGCTTTTTGATGCAGCCGAAAACCCAGGAGTCCGTGTGCTTTGCGATATCAGTGCACATTAAAGAACCCCATGAGTGTGGGAATTTCCGCGGTCCTCCACTCACAGCCTGAGTCGGTTTGGGGCGTTAAACCTCACAAACAAAACCAAACTTTAATTAGACAAGCACTGCTGCAATACATGCAATGACTGCTGCTTTTATAAAACTAGTGCACAGGCCAATGATGAAATTTACCATGATAAGATTTTTTATATCCCCGCTTGTTTGGGCTGCCTACTGTGGGTTCTGAATTCCGGTGAAGTTTCAGTCACCTTCGCCCGAGCGCAGGTGAACGCCGCTGAGCGCCTGATGCGGCCTTCAAGCAGCGTAATAGTCTTTTGAAGCAAGGACGTTTACAGGAAGTAAAATTATACCTTATCAATTGTCGGGGATTACACGTGCGTCGATATTGAGCAGTGAATATTGTGCACTATGTTAAAGGAACATTCATAATGCGTCTCAGCCAGCACGGTCTGAACATGCGTTCGCCCTGTGCGCAAGAAAATAAAAATAAAAGTTTGAGGGGTAAATCAGTTTGTAATCTATTCAGTTTTACAGAAAATCCCGTTTTCCACAAGGAGCGCTGGAGAGAGAATTGATAAAACAAAAAAAAAAGCGAGTCGACGGCTGATGCGTTTGTCGAAACGTTCTAGCCAATGTGGACAGTTAGGAGGACGCAATAAATGAACTACGTGATTAAATTAATCATTTTTTAGCACCTACACATACTATAGGCATTCACATGAAGTTTTTTGGATGTCTACAAGCTCGTTGTCCTCAGCGATAGCGGGTACAATGCACCGTGCAGCTGAGTACCAGTTCGCCGGAAGCCGTCAAACCAGAAGGCCAGAAGGCTGGCGATGGCGGAAGGGTCACATGATCAAATATGGCAGCGCCCATGCGCTCGCGCTGCAAAAGGTCTATAGCATGGGCGGCATGCGTATTCTGCAACGGTGGCAATTCACGTCAGGAATGAGCCCACACCATTCGGGATGCAGGATAGAGCGTATAGCTCCTCCACGCAGCGTGCTGCCTTCGCCAACTACGCAGTCGACTGGGAAGACATTCATTGACGCATGCGCTGTTCCAGCGGCAGCGCAGCCTGTAGACACCGGAGGGTGACCCATGAAACTTCATTTATGCTCGCCTTCGTGTTCTCCACCGTTCTTCTACCGGGCTCACCGGGGGCGCGTCATAAAACTGAAGCTAAAAGTATTTGATGTTTAATGCAACATGTCTCCATGCCTCCGGTGGGACCCGCGTTCTGCGCAAACGACATTCGATGTTCTACCATCTGAGCAGCTACTGTCTCCGCCTTTCGAGGATATTTATCACCTTTCCCCCTGCAACCGAACGTTGAGAGTGCTGGCCAGTGCCACGCGCTGCGCTGTCAGAGACAGAAATCACGCTAGACTGCGACTGTGTGTATATGAGGGCTGAATATTTTCTAAGGCGGTGCTCTCACCAAGTTCGCTGTTGGTCCCGAGGAGAGAGGCAGCAGCAGCCTTGCCGACCATCCACCCGACCGCCGGCGGAGGCAGCCGGCGCAGACGCCGGACACTGCTGTTTGTTCGCCAGCACAGTGGGCGATCCCTGCGTCGTCTTTCCTTCTTCGAGTCGCGGCTGGTATGGCGGCTTAGCAGCAGAGGCACTCAGCCATCACATGTCCGAGAGAGCTTTTTCTACCCGACATGCCTTGCGCGGGTATCTGCGAGAGTGGACACGAACAAGAGAACAAAACGCGGCCTTATTAGCCGCATAGTTATGCATGCCACAAGGGGAAGGAGGCCGAGTTTCATGAGAAACGTCGCAGCTAGGTGACTGAAACTCACAAGAACCGCTGAATGTGACTGCCTAAGCATGCCCCTCCACTGCTTGTGCTTGGCTCACGATGTAATTCTCTGACGGCCTCGTTAAAATCAACGATGTTTAATACCTGTGCCATTATTTGCCGAATGGTGGTTCTGTGCTTTATAGAGGAGTGCCCCGATGAGCTTGGGTGTGCCGCGTCCCAAAGCCCTGCGGATGTATCAACAGCACCCTTTAAAGAGCTTTTAGTCTTTTGCAAACACTAAACTTTTAGCAACTGAAATGGAACGCTCTACCTTTAGAAAACAGGGACATACACTGAGTCGCGCACAGCCCAAATTCTAGGTAACCGCTTTTTAGCTTTGTTGTCAGTCGCTTGGTGGAATGGACGCAATAGATATCTTTATATTTAGTTATGATTTCTTAATTACTGTTAAATGTGAATGCAGCTTGCTAGAGCTAGTCAAAGCCTTTAAGCACCTTAACTATCATGAAAGATTGTTTCAATCTCGTTGTAACAAGTGAACTGCCTCTAAATGACTCGATTAGATTCAGAAATCAACGTAACCTTTCACGCTAATAGCCCTTGGTAATCGCCAATCGCAGCCGCTGAGTAAAATAGCTTGCCTGCCAAAATACTCCGCACATCAAAACTAGTGCATACAGCTATCGTTACTAAACGTTTTTGCAACGCTCTCCAGAAATCGTGTATACCCATTGGGAGAGGAAGTTATGAAAAGAAGCCGAAGATGCTGCCTAAGTCTATCTACGCTATTCGTATTCCGATATATGCAGCCAAAAAATTGCCAAGATCAAACCAATGCAATCATCATGCGTTGCTTGGCGAACAGAAACACTTTGTATTGTGCTGTTCATAGCTCTCTCTATTTTTCATGCCTGGTCATCAGCTCAGAAACGGCCGTTCAAGCAAAATCAAGGCTACCAGCCTCCCTTACGGGCGAGGTGCAAAAATGTTAGGAGAGGGCGGTACTAGGTACCAATGGGCGCGCGCTGCGGCGCCTTCCGCACTTCCAAGCTGTCTTCCCGCCGCGCACCTACTTTGCTCGATCGCCGCGAGGCGCCGCTCGCAGCCTTGACAAAAAGTGCGACGGTCGGCACCCATTCACCCAGGCGCCGATGAACAGGCATGGAAAATAGAGGAGGCTATGTGCTGTCGTACACAGGTTCCCCATAACCTGATTAAAACTGGGCGAATGCAATCATCGTGTTGCCTCGAAGAAACTGGTCGTGCAATGTAGAAAAAGCTAATAGCAGTTAAGCGCGCAGAAGGAAAACGAAACACAAGCATTTTTAAAACGTGTCGCATATCGATTCCCTTGTCATGAGGAAAATAGCTAGCAAGGTCAATTCAAATGGTCGCGTTACTTGGAAGAAACCGCGTGCAGCTGCCTATTGCCAGCGGCATCAACTCGATGATGAGGGCCCCTGCGAACTGTGAGGCCAATTACTAAAGCACAGAAAATAAGATCTGCCAGAACTCCAAAGAACTGATGGAATGAATGCAGTTTTTGTTTCTTGCGTAAGAAAAAACGTGTCACGTTTATAATAATATTTTAACTTGCTTTTAACGGCCTCTCTCGGCCATTTAGTATCCGCTACGTAGTTGCCCAATCTCTTTCTCTATGGTTGCCCAAAGTTCAGATTTGGCTCAGACCAAAGCTTTTTTCATCCGCGGAATGGGTGCGTCATTGGCCCCGGTTCAACGTTCATCGTTGCATGCTGCGTACAGAGTGGGTTATCTGTACCAAACAAACAGTATTTCATTCTGCTGGTTTTGGTAGAGCTTTACAGCAAGGCGAAGACTGTGTGCTCGATGAGAAACTGATTGCCGCTGCATGTGCGCATTTCCGGACGATGGGACAATGCTGCGTCACAGCTCGGCGGCTCGGCTCGGCCTCTCAGGCATTCTCAGGCACGTCGCAAAAGTGGTGGCTTGTTTTACGGATACACGTCTGCATGAGCGGCATATCGCTGCATGTTTTAATTGAGTGGTGAAGGTGAGATTTTATTGCCCCCAAGACGCGTGTCGCATTGCGCAAAGTCTTCCGTTCCGCTCCCTTTGCTGCGTGTTTTGCTTACTGCGTCGTATTACCGCACCAACGTTCGCTGAATGTGCTTTAGCTGTAATCATAGGGATGCTCCTATTGTGAATGGGATCTTTTTCATGAACATGTTAAATGCTTAAGTTGTAAATTTGTAGCCTCAAATTGACTCCTCTCAGTGACAAACGAAGCGCGAGTAAAATGGAATTGTGAATAGGGCGAGATTTATTGGAGCGAAGCTATATCGCAGATATTTCCACTTCTCAGACGCATTAACTTCTAAATACTAGCAATCCCAATTTGAATTGCTCACCTAAGCTCTTACAGGTTGGTGTTCTAGCGCTAGCGTTAGTTATTCTGTTCGTTTTTTGTTTTTGTTTTTTGTCTTCTTTGACACTGATATGTACTTTGTTAGCAAAATCGTTTACCCTTTTATAATCTCACCGCGTCTCGTTTGGAGACCTACGCTCAGGTCATTTTGTTATCACGAGGATTTCATGAAGACCGTGACGAATGAGCGGTGGTCGCTTTCCTACACTTCAACATTTGCATTGTCGTGAAGCGTCTATGTAATTAATCGTGAATTAATAAAGCCTGGCTTTCTATGCAGCACAGCTTCACTCATTTATGCCCTTAATGAAATCCCTCAAGCCATGTGAGTCTAGCCATGTGCTTGCCGAATTCACTTGAAGGCCCTTGTTCACAAACGTGCCCGAAGAAATAAGCTCCAGAATGCGTTTACATGACGCGCGACGAAAGACTGGGCTAACGACGGCGGAGGCAGAACGATGCTATGATAAGGTGGGTTGGTTGGTTGGTTGGTTGGTTGGTTGGTTGGTTGGTTGGTTCATAGGAAGAGAAAGGCGCAGTATCTGCCACACTTGCTCTGTGGACACCTGAACCGCGCCGTAAGGGAAGGGTTGAAGATAGGAGTGAAAGTGGATAGAGAGAAAGGGGGCCGTAGTGGAGGGCTACGGAGTAATTTCGACCACCTGGGGATCTTTAACGTGCGCTGACATTGCACAGCACACGGACGCCACTTCGTTTCGCCTCCATCGAAACGCAGCCGCCGAGGCCGGGATTCGATCCCGGGAACTCCGGCACAGTGGTCGGGCGTCTTACCACTGCACCACCCCTGCGGGGCAAGATAAGGTGGGTAAAGATGCCGTAACATTTCAGTTAACGTAAAACTTGACAGTAGAAATCCATGTCAGGTAGAGTTGGCTGAACAGTTACGGTGTCCATTTTTCGGCCTTATCCGAGCATAGTTCTGCCTCCGTCGTCGTCGGCCTTGTTTTTCGTTTATAAGTAAAAAAACAATCAAATTCCCCGCCAAAAGTACGTCACTGTGACGTCACAAGCAACGTCACGTGTTTGTTTTGCCTCACAGTTCGCAGGGGGCGCCGGGAAACTAAAACCTCGCTCAGAGTCGACACGCAGGCTTCTATGGGAGTTACGCTACCATACTAATTCTACCATGTAGTATAGCGGCCAAACTGTCAAATGAGCGATAAGCGTGAAAAGTTAAAACCGGGAGAGGAGTCCCACTTGTAGTCGCTTTGCATGTATTGCGGCGCAGAATTGAGTCCCGATAATGAATTGAGAGAAATAATGAAAGATGAAAGGTTTAGGGCGTTCAGGCATTATTTCTCGATCCATATTTCTTACTGAGCGCGTGTTTATTGGCAGCATAGCGTCACGTTCTAGGTAATAAGTTGGCCAACAGAATGTACTGGAAGTAAACGCTAATACTGTTACTTTGTCTTCTGCTGCGCTACAATTTGTTTATGCCTCATCAAGCCACGCTTTCGTTGCTACTATTATTTTGCCACACATGTTTCTAATTTCGCGCGTTTTTTGTTCAGTCATGTTATTAAGTGAAAAAAAAAAGCTAAAAACAAAAAAAAAACTGCCTACCATGACGGTAGGCAAACGGTTAAAAGCTCAGTAATAAGGCTGCTGAACCAAATATAAACAAATTATTTTCTGCATTGCAATGGCGAGCCGCTCATGTGCTGAGGCGCGCATGTGTGTCCCACGTGCGAAGGGGCGGGCGCCCAGCGACGACAAACACCTGCTGCTGACATAGGTTCAAGTGCACAGCAGCGCCAGGAAATGTTCGCTCCAACTGCCGCACGAATATAGAAGAAAATGAAGCGAGAGAGGGTCTCCAAAGTACTAGTGTGCGTTGGCACCTTAAAAGCACGCACGAGCTCGCTCATTTCGTCATGATGAAAATACTGAACTTGAAAACTGAGCACGAAATCAGTGCAATTTATCAAAATATTCACTACATAGTGTACGTGTGTGGAATTTTCGGTGACGAGAACTGACGCCGTTTGAGAGTAATTTGAATGCTTGACATTTTACGGTCCGCCAAGAAAACCTTGGAATGCTAACTCTGCAGGATAGCCAACTTTCAGAGCTCCCCTTAAATTCCGTTAAGTTACATTTACGCTAGTCTTCTTCGATTTATGTAATCTCCAAGTTTCAGCGACAAGCTTAAATTTCTTGCGGCGTACCTCGAAGAGAGTGCTTTTGCCTGTCGCCAGTCAGAGAACATCATGATCAGCAGGACTGTGCCCACTGCAGGGCGAAAGGCTCTCTCATATTCCTCCAGTTAACCCGGTTCTGTGCTAGCTGCATCCACGTGACCCCTGTAAACGTTTTAAGCTCACCCTCCCACCTAATTTTCTGCCGCCCCCTGCTACGCTTTCGTTTCCTCGGATTCCAATATGTTACTCTTAGCGACCATCGGATTTCCTCTCCGCATTACATGTCCTGCCCATGGTCATTGCTTCATGTTGATTTCGACTAGAATATCATAAACTCGAGTTACTTCTCTGAGTCACTCTGCACACTTTGTCTCTCTTAACGTTGCGTCTACAATTTTCCGTTCCGCACCTCTCTGCGTTGTTCCGAACCCAGTAGAAACCTTCTCGTTTGGTTTCCCATCTCAGTCCCATAGGTGAATACCGGTAAGATGCAGTTATTATACACTCTCGCAGTTTTTTGTTGTAGATATTTCCCCTTCGTGGTCCAGACCTGCGATTACTACCAGTCCCAAGTAGACATATTCTCCTACCGCTTCAGGTGGTTCTCTATAGCTATTGCAAACTGCTGTTAATTTCCTAGGTTGTTGAACATTGCCTTAGTCTTCTGCATATTGATTTTCAAGTCTACCTTTCTACGTTTCCTGTCTAGGTCACCAATCATTATTTGCAGTTCATCTCCTGAGTTGCTTAGCAAGGCAATGTCATCAGCAAATCGCAGATTACTGAGGTATTCTCCATCTACCATTATCCCTAACTGCTCCCATTCCAAGTCTCTGAATACTTCCTCTAAGCAAGCGGTGAATAGTACTGGGCGATCGTGCGTCTCCTTGCCAAACGCCTTTCTATACGGGAATTTCATTACTTCATGGAGAACTATGGTTGCGGCGCTGCCTCCATAGATAGCTTCCAAAAGACAGGATAGAACTGGCCCATCTATCAAAGCTAATAAATAACAGGCGCTAAGTGTCCGACATAAGGAAGTATAATATGGAGAAAATCGAGCATGCTCTAAAGTACGGTGGTAGCCTGAAAACAATGAAGAGGAAATTAGGCACAGGCAAAAATCAGACGTATGCGCTAAGAGGCAATTAGTCGCTTATATGGGAAAGATAGTCAAAGCAGCCGAGGAGTTCTATACTGACCTATACAATAGGCGAAGTAGTCAGGACAATAATGAGATTGGCAGCAGTGAAGGACAATTAGAATTTATTTCAGTAACGAATAACGAGGTTAAGAAAGCTTTAGAAGCTATGAAAAGGGGGAAAGCAGCTGGGGAGGACCAAGTAACTACAAATTTGTTGAAGTATGATGAGAATATCGTGCTATAAAAACTGTCCACCCAATCCGTGAGCCCATCAACGGTACCGGAATCTTGAAAGAACGCTATAAGAAAGGGGACAGATAGGGACCTGAAAAATTAGAGTCCATTCAACTTACTATCCATTACGTCCGAGGTATTCACTAAGGTTGTCCTGACATTGAGTCAGGGCAGCCTTATGCTTCAAAGGATAAAGCAGGTTTTCGGGAAGGGTACTCTACTATCGATCATATCCATACCATCAACAAGGTCATAAAGGAATGCTCTGAATATAACAGCACTTATTATAGCATAGCATTCACTTTTTACGAGAAAGTTCAGTTGAAACCTTAACAGTAAGGCCGGCATCGTAAAATCAGGGTGTATAGATGAGCGATGTGGGAAAGTATACTGGTCAGAGAAAAAAATTGACACATTCATCGTGGAACATAGGCGTCGTTTCTCCTGTAGGCTCTCAGTTACGTTACGATAGGTAATACATAGCCAGCTTTGAACTTACAAGACACTGCCTCTTCCGCCAAATGCGGAGACTGATTTAGTTCCTCTCTAGCTAAAAAAACAAGTTATAAGATGCTGACTCACCTGGACAATCGACGCTACATTCTTATGAGTTTCAGGTAATATTTAGGTAGAACGAGAGGAAGCAGGTGCCTACACGGCATGAAGGATAGAGGGGGGTAAGCCTCAGTTCGCAGGTCAAGCCGACGTTTCGACAAGTGAACTTGTCTTCGTCTGGCAGAGTGATCATCACTGGCAGGGGTTTACCTTTTGCTTCCGAAGACGAAAAGCTGAAAAGAAAAGCCCAGCTTTTCTTCATTGGAAGCAAAAGC
Organism: Amblyomma maculatum; assembly: GCF_055883805.1. Lineage (NCBI taxonomy): Eukaryota > Metazoa > Arthropoda > Arachnida > Ixodida > Ixodidae > Amblyomma > Amblyomma maculatum. The sequence continues at coordinate 281,642,992 of NC_139344.1, forward strand.
ATAATTAAACCCCTGCCAGTGATGATCGCTCTGCCAGACGAAGACAAGTCCACTTGTTCTAACGTTGGCTCGACCTGCAAACTGAGGCTTACCCCCCTCTACCCTTGTTCAGGGCTCTTTCATGTCAGGATATATTTGTCGCTTTTTAATTAATTTTATTTCATGTTTAAAGCGAGTGGACAAACTTAAGACCGATGAAAGTAGGGCATATGCATGGGAACATAGCATTCAGTTTGCTACCCTGAATTGCAGGATCACTCACTATCATTATTATGAGGTAGACACTGGATGACGCTAACTATTCATTTCGACAGGGCTTGTTGCACTTCACGTTGCGGTTTCCGCCATCGAAACCACAAACGGAGCCTCTTCGACCACGGCAGAAATATAGTAGTACTTCGCCTGAGCTTGGACCTTACTCCGCCGCCCGGTTCGTCCGCATGCAGACTCCCGATCGTGGCGCCCATTGCGGCTCACAGTGAGCCAATGCCGCGTCCAGTGTGTGCCCCCTCACTGCGGTATGCGGGGCAATGTGCAAGACAACGAGCTCGCCACCGCTTCACATAAGCTTCCCTCTACGCTTCACTCGGACGTACGAGGAGAGCTATTTCCGCGGTCTCCAGAGCGCGATGATCACTGAAACGTGTTTCTCATGGTGTGCGCCAGGGACTTTCACCAAGCGACAGTGATTGCGGTGTAGTGCAGCGACTGCACCGCTTTCGCATAGCCGCGTTGAGGGATTCGTGCAGCCTACACGGCAAATCATCCCTGACCCCCGTCCGTTCCGAAGCGCTCCTGTGGCCGCGCGAAAGTGCGCGTACTCGTGACAGAACAATGATGAGCCTCTGTGTGGTCATCGAGCTGGAGGGTTTGATGCTCTCCGTCAGGTATGCACGCGTGGCATGAACACTCCTTGTGTTCTAGGACGGGCACCCCATCCCTGCCGTTTGTGCAGTGTGCTGCAGATGAGATTAGCTTGTGACAGGACGATATGTGCTCCAAAGTCAATTTTTATGTGAACAGTTTCAGTTGCCACTTGCCTGCAGTTATTTTCGAGCAGTGCCAAGACACGCATGATATGGGAAGAAGTCGATTATTTTTATATTTTGTAAACAGTGTACAAATATCACTACCTTGCCCTTTCTCGCTGTCGCTTCCCTATTTACTCCTCCTCGCTATTCTCTCTCCAACCATTTTATTTCCGTCAGCCGCAACTGGGCTACTTTGATAATGATTGGCGCGGCCGGCAACATTCTTTTCTTTCTTTTGATTTCTTTTAATATACCCCTTACCACCCCCGAGAACGGATCCTCATATTTTAT
>NC_139344.1:281649313-281702139 GCF_055883805.1 Amblyomma maculatum
AATTGGGCCACGGCATAGGCGCTAGGCTGCTATAGAATGTTCCACGTTCACGTGGGACTATACAATTGACCCGTTTGAGGAAAGCGCTTTCCGCTCCGGTGGCAATTTCCAACCATCAGTGCCGCAAGAAAACGCCGTGGTGTCTCGTTGGCGTTTTTTTTTTTTTCTCTTGTGAAACAGTTGCCTGCGCTATTGCTGTTAGGGGTTCTTGAAGAATGCACTATATGCAGGGCAGTTCATCTCATGTGGCACCGTTTCCCCTTCATTTCAGCATGCATACCGTCGCAGACTCCCTAGTCTGGATGCAACAACAAAACCCCAGTGCAAAATATCAGTGACGGCCTGCAGTGAACATTTCAACCTCTCTGACTTCCTTTGAAGCCCCACAGATAGTCAACGATTTGGCCCATGGGAACCATGAACAAGTCCTGGCCGAAATATTTTTCAGCAATGATCGCTTGGCAAGTGAGATCTGGCTTTAACATGAAGCCGCAGCTACTAGTTTTTCGGTCCATGGCACTCGATGTTGGTGCCGGCTGCGGAAGTAGCTCCACGTCTCTGCGAAGTTCAGTACATGCTCCGAAATTAGCGTGCATCCGATTTCATGTATTACTCAGGGAGCACATTTTGTTAATTTTTTGGAAAATACCTCTACCATCAAGTGGCTGCTGCTTTAAAGGGTGGTTCAGAACTTCCGTCACAGTCAATATAACTTCTGACAGCAGAAATGCGCCCTGTTAGCCGTCGTAGTCTTGGCAACGGGCTTTCCAATGGGGACGCTGGGAACGACGAGGATCGCAAAAAAAAAAAAAAAAAAAAAAAAAAATACAGAAACAAGGCAGCTACACAGCTTTGTACTGTCGTTTTCGTTTCTTCGTCATCATCGTTCTAAGCAATGCGTTTCACGTTGAGTAACCCACCTCACTGCACCAATATTTTAAATAAAGTGATTAATCCCCTCTTCTGTGAGAACGAAATCTAGAGTTAACCTGCAGGTTTATCCTACCTTTGATTGGACAGTTCGAACACAGCGACTGATAGAAAATTCAACAGGTTTTACGTTTTCGGACGATATTTTATGTTCCACGAGTGCACATGAGTATTACAGAGGTGCTTCAGAGAACATACTTACGGATTCCTTAGAATAGGCAATTTTAAATGGGAAAAAGTTAACTTCAACGATAGGCACTCAGGCGTGACGGACGTAATTTATTGTAAAAACTTTTCATATTTCATTAACTAAACATCACTAATTAACGTTTTTATCAACACCTTTGCGCTGTTAGTATCAATGAGGAGTTCGAAGTTCGGGTAAGACAATGCCTTATCAGCTTTTGAAACGAAGAAAAACTCATTTTTGCAAGCCGCACAGTGCAACAAAATTCGGCATGTTTTTGCGCACAAACGCGAAACTTGGTGCATTTGGTGCGCTGGAACTTCCTGGAAACGGCGCGTCCGCAGGTGAAGTGTTGCAACGACTAGAGCGCCACATTCGAACTGCCTGCCCTACTCTGCCGTTTCGTCCGGTTTCTTCTTCTCCGTTGCTCGCAACAAACAACGACCGAGGCATTGGCTGTTCTTTTCATTGCAACGAAGGGTGAAGCAAAAGGATGCTACATGACTGACTTCGCATTGTAGTGCATGCTGCTGGAATTGTCAGGCATCACTAGCTGATCTCGCGTTCCCCCCCCCCCCCCCCCCCCAGGCTTCCTAGGTGGTAGTTTCGCTTTTCAGAAAAAAAAAATCATAAATAAGAAGCATCGTATTTTCTCGCGCTGAAAAGCTTTCGAAAATGAATTTTCATTCGTAAAGAATGATATGGTCCATGGCTTCGAACTCACTATTGGCAGCAACCATACTAACTGTGAACATTTAAAGAAAAAGTTCAATTCTGATTTAGTTCATTAGCTGTGGAATTGGAGTTTTCACAGCATATTACGTCCACCGCGTCTGAGAGTTTGTTCATCAAAATATATTCCTTTGTTCCAAACTTCCTACTTGTAGGAATTTTGAAAATGTTCTCTGAAACACCCGGTATTAACCTGTTGCCTTAGACGTGAGAAAAAATGAGAGGTGGGGAGGGGGAGCATTTAAGGTCCGCCTTTAAGAGCACGACGCGAACGCGTTAATGGTTCCCGTCTGCCAGCTCCCTTTGTAGATCCTCGTTTGCGTACATACACTCTGCTACTCGCTAAATCATTTAATTTGTCCTTCCATTATCCCACACATACTAATTAGTGTGCCGCATAATGTGGAAGACCACCAGGCATATATATAAAAGCCCCGCTTTAAGCAAGCCGTACAAACGTGCCTGCGTAACCTAGTGGCAGCGTGCGTGTCTAACTCGGGATGCAAGGTTGTATTCCGGCCGCCACCCTCCAGTCTGAAAGAAGAAGTCCGAGTGCCTGCCAATTCAGTCGTGTCCTATGGACTCTTGGCATCGCGCAAGTGGCGCAACCCGGCGACCTGTCATATCACCTGCCAGCTACACGCCCGCAAATCTTCGCTCATAGCGCCAACAGTGCCGACGCCCAATTTTCTGGAGAACGGAGCCTTAAACGCTACAGAGTTAAAATGCGCGTAATTCACCTAGAACAGTTTGTAGTCTATGATAGGGATAGTTATTAAGGGCGACGGGTCAGTCGCTGATTGGTTGGCTGTAGCATAAAGCAGAATTTTACCAAGTAACGTAATGTGAGGTGTAGAGTTTGCCCAAACATAACTTATAGTCATGACTCACAGTCATAATTCATAGACATCATGCAAAGTAGCATCATTCAGCCCTTTGCAAAGTAACGTAATGAAAGATGTAGTGTTTGTAAAAACGTTATGCATTGTACAGTTATGACTCATGGTCATTACGTAACGAAGCATGACTTGACACTCATCAAAGCAAGTAAAGAAACGTAACTTTGTCGCATCCTCATACTCAACAAGTCCTAATTAGGCGTATCTGCCCAATTTTTCACGACACGAAATGTCATGCGGTGAATTATGCTTTGCTAATGTCACACCCAGAAAAACAAAAGTCGAGTACGGTAGCTGTAACTTATGCATGTGTTCATAAGCAACAGCTACCTCTCGCTCAGAAAGGGACAGCGCCGCAAAAGCTTTTCAAACTGCAACGCCAGTCCGGCCTCAGCGGCCAGCAAATATCGCCCACAAGGTCGTATGCCGAGCTGTACTTTCTGATATTACACGGTGGTAACTGATGGCCGATACAGCCAAGAAAGAATGCTTGCTAAGCACCACATGTGGTAGCAACAATACCTTTCTTTACAATGAGCCGCACAAAACCGGCAGCCGGCTCGCATTTTGTCATGTTTTAGCCCCTTTTTTTTTTGTTTCTTACTGCCGCGGTTCTCGTTTCCCTCAGCGCCTTTACGCTATACAAGGAGAATTTATAAACCGCCACGAGCGAGGCGAGGCGTACATCCGTGGTTAGTGCGCTCGGTTGGGAACCGGAGGGATGGTGGTCGCACGAAGCATGAGGCAAGGTGACGTCATTTGGTGGTCACGACACGAGAGGACCAACTCCCGGCTACACGTTTTGCGGACACAAAATAGGCTAGTAAGACTTCCGCCTTAAAAGAATAGCGAATATACAGACGGCCAGCAAAGCGCGTGAGTTTATAAAATCATATAATTTAAAAGCGGTCGTCGTCACAAATGCACCGCGGCTTTTAGGGCTGTCACCCTGCCTAGCAGCATAAGACTCCAGTGTGAGCTGTTTGCGAGACACTCGAGTTAGAGTGGCCCGTCAAACGCCTGGTAGCGATAAGCCTATCTCAACGAAGGCACTCAAGTTGAAACTGATTTGTATATGATCACGTATGCTAACACCTATGCTGGCATTGCCGAATACGCGGAACTCTTCGCTGCCTATAATAAAGGAAACAAGCCGAGGTGAACGGGAAGACAACGTGAAAATCAACAGGATAAAACGCAACTTGGACACGTAAGCGACAAGCAGCACAGAAGTCATTCTTGTGTGTTTACGTTTTCTATGCGTACTGATGAGCGACAAAGACAAAGAATGTTGTTGCACACGAGAAAACGCGCGAAGCAACTGTGATGGATGCGCTGCTGTAAAAGACACGTTACTGGGGTGCCGTGGTGAGACAGGGCGTGGTGAACGCATTCGAAACACTGTCGACAAACGTACATATATGGCTGAGATAGCCACAGCCCAGTCTCTGGCCCAGTTATATGACGCAAAACGTTGCGAAAGTGAAAGACGCCGCCTTTTGCTTTGTCAATGCTTTCCGGACTCATAGCACTCAAAAAATGAGAAGTAGATCAACAGGTAGCGAAAGTCTCATAGACGACTGCGTGACTACTTAGCAAGGCAGAAGTTTCGATGCACATTTTTAGTCGATTTAACTTGCAAAGTGTACCGTATTATTGATAGAGATAAATGAAGTTAAAGTAGCAGAAACGTGGCGTCCTTTCTTAAGCAAAAAACCTGCACTGCAATCGTCTATGCGCACGAAAACATTTGCGCTTGTTCTTATCATACATTTGCGGCCAGTTTACCGTCTTAAAATATCCTTTTAATCCTCGTTTAAATGTCCTTGGCAATGGGTTTCAGCACGCGTTTTGTCTGCCAGTAGCGCGACCGTTCTACATTGGCTTTCGCCCCGACGAATTAGAGAATTTATCTTTTTCTATCGCCTGTCGTCCGCGTTCAAAGACAGTCAGCACAGTGCGCTGTTGACTGGCCCAAAGTCTGTCGATAAAATGAAATAACCAAGAAGGCACAATAACAGATTGATAAGCACAACCTTCCCGTATCGAGCTTCACGACGCGACAACACGCCACTACACAAAGACAGCTTCGCAGCTCTGTATTGCGCAGTTGCGCTAATAATTGCTGTATGTGAGCAGATGCCACTCGGTCAGCGTTGGAAGCCACTCACACGGCCAGACAAAGGTACAGAATTTATTTTACACTACGACAAGACATTCCTACCAGAAAGAAAACCAATGCTTGTTGGGTCGAAGATCAAGCCTTCACGGTCAGCTGTATTAACCGTTAACAAACCTACATTTGACGTCAGGAAGCTACAAACCCTGGCCCCGTTTTTGGCCGACATAGGTACAGGCTGAAAAAGAAAAAGTCGTTTAGTAAACACATGCCCCTGATGACGCACAGCAAAAACGCTCACGAGGCGGAAGTGAAATTGGCGCATGTCTAAACTCCACGCAAGCGAACCTTTACTGCATACGTGAAATGTGAAATAGAGGCAGCCTTAACCTCAGCCGCTCGAGAGTCATGAAAAGCGGGAACCACGCTTTCCGAAGCTCAAAAGCTGCAAACACAACATAAGTCCTCGAGAAACGACGCTAAAAGAAATAAAAGCAACTGCTTTCTTAACTAAAACATTTCGAAGCAGCACGTGTCGAGAAGCCTTTAGCTGAGAAAGCCTAGATTCCGGAGTGACGTTAAAACCCGCCTACGTCCGCAGACCGGAGCACAATGCGCAAGCTTATGGCGTGGGGTCGACGCAGCCAACTTCAATCACACTGCGAATGGCTCAGACTACGGCACGACACGTGATGACATACTAAAATACAATGAGAATGATCATTTTGCTATCCCTTCCTGATTAACCAGAACTCGACTAGCCCCGTAGTAAGAAGGAAGGAGACGTACAGCAGTATCAGCAGGACGCCTACAACGCGAGAGGAGCGAAACCACGTCACGAGCGCAGACAGCAGTAAAACAAATAATACGATCACAAGTGCGCCGTAGATGAGCGGGAGAAGTTCGCTGTAGTGGAGCTCGACGCAGGAGACGGTTCGAGACGCAAGGTTCATGCTAAAGGCGATGCCGATGCCCAGCAGCAGCGCTAGCACGGGCCCTGCGAAGCAGGCCGCCATGGCCATTTGCGGAAAACCTTGACGCGCCAGGGACAGGTTAGTGACCAGGTCTCCGATGTTGTTGCCCCAGGCGAGCACAGTCATGCCGAGGAGCACATCGCTGACGCCGTAAAGGGTGCCGAAAGCCTTCAGCAACGCCACGATCTCGGTGGCGATGCCGTAGATCCAGATGATGGACATGGCGAAGCCGGCGTATGCAAAGACTAGATGGTAGCGCGGAGGCTCTTGCGCTGAAGACGTGAACCACACCAGCAAGGCCAGCGTCAGGCCTACAACAATGACGAGGCACCAGGTTGGAACCAGGTTGCCGGCGCGGACGGTTAGAACACCGAATACGCCGAGGGCCACGATCGGGCCAGTAACGCAGTGCAACGCGTTCAGCGGTCGTGACCAGTTGGCCCGGCGGTTCTCGTGGTCCACCACCGGGATGGTCAGGACGAGTACCAGCGAGATGGGCAGAGTGAGCACTTCGTAGATTTTGGCGCACAGGTGCTTGCCTTTCCACTCGTCGGGTTCGACAGGCGAAATGTGCAGCAGGAACTCGGTCCACTCCCCGTACGCTGGCGGAACCTTACCCTCGCCCAACGATTGGCTGAGCAGGGGTGTCGCCTCACCAGGAAAGACTGAAGAACTGGTCCGCACGAAGCTGAAAGAAGCCTGGCTGGCACCTGATGGACGTCGCACCTCGGGGGACGGCGGTTCGGCGCGTAGCTCTTCGACCGAGACGGTGAAGTAGTAGATGGCGTTCTCGTGGTGGTGGTGAAGGCTGATGCCTGAGGATGACCGACGCAGTCGGGGTCTAGACAGAAACGGCGGCGGGGTGTTAACCACGTCATCCGCTTCCGCAAGCGAAGCGAGATCTGGGCTCTCTTCACATTTGCTGCTGCTGCTGGAGCTGCTGGAAGAGCTGACACTAGTGCTTTTATCGACGCGGATGCTCTGGCTGCACACAGACACACGGCGGCTCACTCGTCTCTTGCGGCACAGTTTGCTGATCTTTGAAAGAAATTTCTCACCCCAGACTGCGACCGTTATGTATACTAAATAGAGCACGATGAAGCCTACCGAATCGGCTAGCTTTATGCATCCTTTCATGTAGAGCGTGAAAGCCCAGAAGGAAGCCGCCAGGTAGAAAATGATGTCTCGTAGTAAAGACGACTGGATCAGTTGGAAGTTGCTGCTGATGAAAATCAGTCCCACTACGATTGTTGCGACGTAAGTGCCTCCACCGAACAGCTCGCCAATAGCCAACGCGGTACGGTCACGCCGGATGCTGGCGATCGTGGCGATGGTGTCTGGCGCGCCATTGCCGAAAGCCAGGAAGGTGACGCCGGCCACACCTTGAGACAGCTGCAAGGACTTGGAGATGTGCACGAGCGCCGGGCACAGGTAGGAGCTGGCCGTCGACCCCAGCGCCACAAACAGGGTAACGAGCCACAAAAAGAGGAGCAGCAGCGCAGCGCTGCCCGCAGTCTGTTCTCCGCAGTAAAGGAAATCCACGTAAGGTAGCTGCGCGCGACCCGCGTCGCAGTCATCGAGACTGCGGACCAGGGCGCAGCGCCCGGCGCTGTTGTTGGAGAGGCTGTTGACCAGGCTGCAGTCGGACTCGCTTGCCGCGGAGGTTAGGGCGGACATGCCCATTGCAGCGCTTGCAGAACTTCCCTGCGGGCGATGATACTTCCACGCGCGCCTGCATCACTGGCCAAGCTGCTCTGTCCAGCCACGTGGCGGCGCCAGTAGCGAAACTGCCGCGGCAACGCCTGCGAATACAGGTGCTCTATGCTCGTCCACCAGATTGTGCTGGAATCTACGCGCGTGTCATTCCTGCCGTCCGCTGCCTTCTGCGATTAGATCGGATGCGCTTCGTTGCTCTGCGGACAGAGAGGCGGACCAATCACGAGCCAGACGCATGAGGAGCGCCCGCGTACCGTCATGATCTACGACTTCTTCACAGAGTTGCTCATATATATATATTTTATATTGTTGAAAGAAGGTGTGTTTGGGTCGACACGAGCTCCGTGTACTAACGCATTAAGAACCCTCACGCACGCACCATTGCTTGGCTACCGACTCACAAACCGATGCTTTTCCGCGGCTCTTTTCCAGGATGTGCGATAGCCTCCAGTGAATTAGCACACATTTCCTTTTTACTTGCACCAGGGTTTATCTTGACTTCCGAGGCCCGCGATAAACAACTGTTGTTTTATAATAGTGCGGTATACTAGCGTCATTATCAATGTTTACTCGTGTCGATTAGAGTGCTGTGTAAGGAAAAGAAAACATACTACGTGGAAGACAAAGGGGCGCTCGTGCAGAGGTGGACGGGGATGGTTGGCAAGCGCTTGTTTGTGCGGACTTTGTGGAGGGCGTACGTAAGTACGTGTTCGTCGCGATCATCGCCGCAGTAGAGAGTAGCTGGCTAGATCGCCTTGCGAGGACAGTTGTTCTCTGTCAGCCGATAAAAGCTGTGCATAGCATGTCGATTGATAACAGAACAAGGCGAGACGAAGCTGTCCTCGATGTTCGTTGCGGCTGCACAAGGACGTTCCTAACTTCCCTTTGGAATCACGAAAGCGTGTGCTAAATCCAAGACGCGGCCTCTGTTGCCGGTTAAGAGACCAATGATTTTGCTTCTAAGCCATGTAGTGGGGCCTTACAGCACCCGTTTCGCAATTACCTTTAAAAAATGCGCAACGCTCGCGGTGCACAAAACGTACCCAGAAGCGCGGGTTTTGTTGCTTTCGGCGCTAAGGATTCAAGCGCAACAAAGACAGAAGAAGGACGACGGGACATGTGGTACTTACAACATTTTGTTGATTCCAGAAACAGCCACCAATATTGCAATCAAAGGTAGTGGGCAAAGAAGGAGAGAAAAGGAACTTCCGGTGACAGATCATGCGCGAGATCACGAAGTATACGTAAATGAACGGACACAGGTGACACAATGAAATCTAAAACAAGCCTTAAAGCTTACTCTCTTTTTTTTACGTATCATGAAAGAAGGAGCGCTAATACAGGCATTCTCACTTATTTAATTTGGTGCGCATCTATCGATTGGCGCGCTTTGTATCTTTACTTTTACTGACAATAGCGGTTTCTTGAAGCTTTGCTTCACATGTGTTCTTTTCCTCCTTCCTGCATTCCTTGCAATGAAGCGTAAAATTTGAGCGTGTTCAGTTCTTCAGGAACAGTTAATGTGTTGTCTTAAAAGTTCATCGTAAATTTTTCATGTAAATTTTTTCGCAAGCAAAGGGAATGTGCTTGGGGTACGTTCGGTGTGCATTCTTGTTTCGTATATGACTATAAGCATCTCTTCATTTCTTATTAATGAAAGGTCAAGTTTCCTGCAACTCAGAATTGACGGATGATCCGAGAAGTACGCGTTTCATCAGCCTCTGCCAGCGACACGATGCATGTATATACTTCGACCTACAATTTATTTGCTACCGCGATCGGCTTAAGAGTGCCGGTTGTTCATGCTGCTCTCAGCGTACAACGCAGGGCTCATCGAGCGACAAGCCTCGAACTATCAAGGGCTCAAGATCTACTGGCAGCGTGTGCGAATGAACGGACAGCCCACGCTTCTTCCGTAGCAGAAAACAAAAAAGCAAGAGAGTCAAGCAATAGAGATATAAAAACGACGCCTACCGTTCAGTTATGTGCAGCTGACGTGCAATGCGCATGCGCTGCCAAGCTCACCAGTACTAGGCGGTTCTTAATATGAGCTTACACTTCCTTTATGATAACAATGTAGTAGCGTGAAAACGGATTCCCATATACGGTCATACGCGTTCACTCATGTGAATGAAGCATACTTTACGAAGTACACCCCGTTATACCGTTATAAGGTTACAGTCGGCCACTATTTTTTTTCTTTTTATTTATTTTTTATTGTTATTTTTTTCTTTTTTTTTTTTTTACATTTCGCGCGGGCGTCGACTGTCGGGCGCAGCGGCGCCAGAGTGGAAATGGGAAGAGGGTCATTTCATGCCAAATATAACCCAGAGTTTGCTCTCAACCCCTTCTGATCCTGTGGATAAAACATGTTCTTTACTGAACCGGGGAAAGGGTTTGGTTGGTTCATTGGTTAACGCCCCAGAACGACTCAGGCAGATGCGCCGTAGTGGAGGGCTCCGAAAATTTCGACCACCTGGGGTTCTTTAATGTGCACTGACATCGCACAGCACACGGGCGCCTTTCTTTTCGCCTCCATCAAAAAGCGGCCGGGATTCGATCCTGCATTCTTGGGCACAGTGGCCGCGAGCGCCCTAACCACTGCAGCACCGCAGCGAAGTGAAGCGCTTTGGCGAAAAAAAATTTCCTGGTCATGTGACAGCCCTTCGAATTTCTCAGAGGAGTGCAAAAGTGGGCCTCACTGAAGAATTTGCAAAAACAAAATCAAATATTTTAATTTCGCGCTTGAAAGGTTTGCACAGATAATCTGTATGCATTGCGGTTTTTAATCAGAAAGCAAGCAAATGTGCAGGACAAAATTTTTGTGTTGCTTTATTTCATAATTATTAACCCCAAAACGCCGCTTTTGCAGTTTTTTATGCTTTTTCGCGATATTGGCAAGCAACATCAGATGTTTCCCCGCTTCTCTGTAATATGAGCTATCTCATGAAATCTATAATATAACACATTTCAGAAAAAAAAAAAAAGACTGGCTTAGAAAAATTGTGTTGTGCCGCGTTTTCGGGCTGAATTTCGTACAGAGGCGTTCCTAACTCAATTCATAGCTAGCTTCATTGAAATTTCGCTGAATGATATTTATCGGAGCCCGTTTTATTTTAAGCGAGAAACATTTTTTGAATTTCAGTGCTGCACCTCGAGCCTTGGTTGCCCCGCACTGCCACTGAACTGCAGAACACCGCCGAGACGCCGCTCGCTATGTTGGGTTTACACGACCAATCGTATAGAAGAGAACATCACATGATTCACGGGGGCCACCTCTATGGGCTGCTTTCTCCTGCCCTCCGATTCGCCCCTCCCCCCCCCCCCCCCCCCGCACACGCGCGCGCGCGCGCACACACACACACACACACACACACACACACACACACACACACACACACACACACACACACACACACACACACACACACACACACACACACACACACACACACACACACACACACACACACACACACACACACACACACACACACACACACACACACACACACACACACACACACACACACACACACACACACACACACACACACACACACACACACACACACACACACACACACACACACACACACACACACACACACACACACACACACACACACACACACACACACACACACACACACACACACACACACACACACACACACACACACACACACACACACACACACACACACACACACACACACACACACACACACACACACACACACACACACACACACACACACACACACACACACACACACACACACACACACACACACACACACACACACACACACACACACACACACACACACACACACACACACACACACACACACACACACACACACACACACACACACACACACACACACACACACACACACACACACACACACACACACACACACACACACACACACACACACACACACACACACACACACACACACACACACACACACACACACACACACACACAATCTTTCAGCCGCAGCCGACGCATTTCGCTTTGTTTTTTAACGGGAGATGTACACTTAATAAAAGGGCGCAATACAGTGCGTACTCGAAATACAGAATCAATGCATTTGCACCTCCCAGAAAAAACAACAGGCGAGTCCAATTGGGAAACTTCCAATCGAAAACAATTGAATTTTCCATTCAGAAATTAGCCTCAATCGGGATCTAAACCAACAGAGCAAAAACGAATTGAGTCCAAATGGAACCATTTGAACTGCATGGAAATGCTGTGCATTGAGCATAATTTTTACAAGAGAATTGAAATTATGAGAATGATATGCGATTTGTGGAATTCAAGTCAAGCATGCATCACACACCTATAGCAACAAGGTACAAAGGTGAGTTCAATATTTTGTCCACCGAACACGCTTCTGTTCAAGCTTATATACTTTATTTGTTGCAGCTGCTTGCTGGAGCCAATGACCATGGTCTGTTACGCGAATTTATTTCATTTATCCTTGCCCGCTGGGATTGTGGAAATAATGAGAGCAATTCAACATATTGACACGCTAATATCTTTATTTAGAAGCTTAAGTTCACCATTCATAGAAACAAATATAATGATCCAATTTAATTAAATTATCGCCTTCCAGTTAGACTTTCCACTTGGAAATTTTCAGTCGGAAAATTTCCAATGCAATCTTAGTAAGAATTTGATGTTCTTGTTTTTACTAAAATTTGGGACTACAAAAAGGAATACAAATTCCACGCGAAAGTTATTTGTAGTATGTCATACAGACCAATTTGAATTAGGTCTCCAATTGAAAACAAACATTCCAATTGGGATCCGAGACTGGCCAATGACTTTGAGACTCCAGTTGGGAATACAATTAAATGCCAATAGTAGGGTCAAATGGAACATGAAAGATTGTCCATTTGGAACTGAAACTCCAAACGAGCAAGCACTCTCCACTGGGAAATAAGTTTCGAACTTAAACGACACCAATACTTATTCAAGCGGCCAATGGGTGTGACCAACTGAAATTTGCAAATCCGTTGTCAGATAGGAAGGGGACTTGGTACCCGAAAGCCCCTTGCCCCAGAATCACACATAACTCGTCGACACATCATCATCCGTACAACACCTCCGGTACTCCTCCCCCCCCCCCCCCCCCCCTTCCCATAGCCGATGTGGGGCTGGGGGAGCTTTTGTGTTCCAGGTGAGGGCCCTACCCGAGCACGAGGGCTGTCGAGCGGTGACACGCTCAAGGCGGTTGCACCATTCACAGAAACAGCCATAGTCACCACTGTGGCAGCAAGCCAACAGGGTGACCGGACCTTCAATGCATTTAGAGTGTTTGGAAGGGTGCTTAGCAGCCAATTAGCACAGACAGCTGACCACCAGAAACCGAAAAAAAAAAACCACAGGTGGCTGACACCAAGTGGTCGTGAACCTCTGCTCACCAGGGAGAACCAAACCTCTTTCCGCACTTTTGGAAGCACGTCATGGAGGGCTGGGACCTTCCTGCCGAATGCGGCACTGCAACGTGCCAACCATACTTGGTATGCAGCACTCCACGAGCAGGAGGACGAACTGATTGACTGAATGTCTGGTTAACGGGTTTAGGTATCGAACTGTCTCATATGGCACACCCGGAAGCTGGAACAGGTCAGCTAAACGGCGCAGTAAAGTTGCAGGGAAAAGACACTGCGTGAAGGTATGCACAGTGTCCTCACGACTCCCGCACGTCGGACAGGTTGGTCGCAAGCCGGCTCGCGTAAATATTTTTGCCTTAAGAGGCAGTACTCTCCTGGCAAAGCGATACATGGATGAGGCCCTGCTCGTTTCCAAGAAGTCGGCAGTGACATACTTCCAGCTAGGACGGACATTAGCAAGTTCATGATATCAAAGATGAGGTGGAAGGCTGGGAGTAAGAAGCTTGACGAGAACCTTTAGGGGAGCTGACACAACATTGATGTCTGCCTGTTATTTGCGGAGACGCTCAAGGCTGTTTGCTTCCTGAACGTAGAATGGAGACGGAGAGCCAGATCTAGGCACGCAGCGTGAGTACGTGCTCTGAGCGAATAGTTTGAATCGTGTACTCAAGAAGTAGGAAGCCAGATTACGTGTCAGGGACATGTTGCAGTCCAACGCTACCTGGGTCCACCCGACATGCAGAGCTGTGGTTACAATGCTCAGATCTGGGATGCCAAGGCCTTCTCTGTCTCTGGGCAGCTTCACCACACCCTTGCGACTGCGTCCGTAGCCCTGTCCCAAAGGAAACGAAAAAGGATTCTTTCCAGACGGAGCTCGGTACGCACCGACAAAGGTGTTACGCCGGCGACGTAAGACAGAATCGGGAACCGCAGAGACCTCGTAATCGTAGCTCGGGCTGTAAGCGGACAAGAAAGTTTCCCAACTCTTGCGCCCTGGCCTCGACCTTCTCTCGGCCTTTGGACCAGTTCGCGTCTGATAATCCTTCCGAGTTAAAATAAAAACCAAGAATCCTGACCTCATCCTTCACGGGGAGGCCGTGAGCAGGTTGAGAATTTGGCGGAGGACGACCAAAGAACAATGCTGCACTCTTCGACCGATTTAGCTTAGCCCCACTAGCCCTGCAGTATACCTGCATGTCATCCAGAACGGAGGACACTCATCCGGGACGACTATGGTCAGGTCATCTGCACAGGCAAAGATGGGGACGGGTGGTGAACCAGGGGGGAGCAGAAACCTGTTGATGCGACTATCACGAGAAAATATCTGGAGAAGAGGCTCAAATGCGAGCACGTAGAGGGCTGGAGATAGAGGGCTCTCCGACTGGACTCCACAGCCTACATCAAAAGCCTCACTGACACGACCCTGTATGGTAAATGAGGATGTTGGCCTGGAATACATAACCCTAACCATGCGTTGAAAGTCAGGACATATGCCAGTATGCCAGCTTCATCCGGGACTTGGAACATGCACGAGTGACTGACGACGTCGAAAGCCTTCTCTTGGTCGAATGAACATAAGATGCCTGATAAAGTCTTGGAGTCAGTCCATTGTAAGAGATGAGAGCGTAACCATGGAGTTATGTGGACCGACCAGGGACCCAAGCCTGTAAGGACTGAGTATCTTGCCTTGTCTGCGGCGGCGATATTAACATAAATATACTTGATGAAACCAATACTACTCGAGAATTTAAAACCGTGTTATATTCTTTTGGTGTTCTCAACCTAATAACAACATATACGCGATTTACATTCACTACTCAATCCGCACTAGGCCTTATTTTGCAAATATTAATACGAAAGTACATACATTTGGCACTCTTACTTCTGACATAAGTGATCACTGCGCTGCATACATGACCTATCAGACTAATTGCACAGGAACAATGGAATGCAAGGAAGCCATTATAGTTCAATCCATCACGCAAAACAGTGGCCTCAATTTCAAAAATGGCATCCACACCCAGGGTGCCCCATCTGCAAATCCAGAAATACAGAAGATGACATCCATCACTTGCTGTGGGAATGTCCAGCACTCAAGCCAACGCGGATCCGGCATCTGGTGGCAGCTGGCCACTCCTCCCATAATCCGCAGTCATACGTGGCTTGGACTCAGGGACCACATCATCGCTCACTACTCGACTTCATTGCATCAGCCAACCTTTATTAATTTATTTGACCACACCCTTTCTCCTTCATAGCATTTTTATGCCCTGAGGCAATAAACATCGAAAAAAAAAGACAGTCTTGAATTGTTCAGACGAGATATGGCGACTTGTGACTGGTCAATTCGGTCCTGAACAAAACAAATTCAAATGATGCATACAGTGAATTTATTGAAATCCTTGTGAACACATATGCAAAGCATTTTCCTTTGATAACACTTAAGCCTTCAAAGAAAACAAGAAAACTGTGGATAAACCGGCAACATTTAAAATTGATCAAGAAGAAAGATCTCTTTATCATGTTTTTCTCCCCGCAGCGAATAAGCGCTAAAAATATTTTCAAAAGCAAGGAATCAAGTAAACACGGAAATCAAGCAGGCGAAGAAAGCTTATCACGAAAAACTGTTCGGAAGCATAAATAGGCAGCGTCCTGGTGCTGCATGGAAAATTGTAAATAGCGCCATTGGATGTGATGGCTCCCGTTCAATTTTGAGAAAAAAGAACCATTAATGGCTGTGAACTGGAAGATCTTAACATCTTCCAGTTCACAGCCAGCTGAATACTTGAATACTTTGTAAACGCTGCAAAACCGATTAGTACTCCCTCAGATAGACTTGTCCTAGTTTATAACAGTGTTGAAAGCATATTTCTCGCTCCTACAAATGAAAATGAAATATACAGCATATTCACAAGTCTAAATAACAGTAGGTCATTGGATACTGACGAGATTCAAATAAAACCTGTAATATATGTATTAGAACTGCTAACGTCTGCTTTTGTTCTTATATTAATTCTGGTTCTTGGTTTGGTTTGGTTTGGTTTTGTGGGGTTTAACGTCCCAAAGCGACTCGGGCTATGAGAGACGCCGTAGTGGAGGACTCCGCAAATTTCGACCACCTGGGGTTCTTTAACGTGCACTGACATCGCACAGCACACGGGCGCTGTCAGTGCACGTTAAAGAACCCCAGGTGGTCGAAATTTGCGGAGAGACAGGTTTATTTCCAACTTCCATGAAATGTGCAAGGGTATCTGCATTATACAAAGGTGGTGATCACAACCTTGCGTCAAATTACCGACCCATTTCTGTGCTCCCAGTTGTTTCTAAGGGATTAGAAAAGCTTATTCTTTTTCGTATTAATAACTTTTATAATAGGAAAAGTATTCTGACCGACTCACAATATAGTTTTAGGAAGGGTCGATCGACTGAGGTCGCCTAGCTAGCCCTGAAGGGAGTAATTGCAGAAAATATTGATAATAATTTATTGACAGCCGGAATATTTATCGACTTCAGTAAGGCCTCCGACAGCATCGGCCACAATATCCTCACTAACCAGCTTTCATCGTATGGAATTCGCGGAACAGCTCTGGCTTTGATTCAATTCTACTTGGAAAATAGGTACCAATGTGTATGTATGAACAACCAAAGGTTATCTCTCTTACCAATAACATGTGGGGTACCACAAGGAAGTATTCTGGGTCCTCTTTTGTTTAATACTTTTACCAGTGATATAGTCCATATCGACCCCTCAGTTAAATTCGTAATTATGCTGACGATAGTTTCTTACTTGTTTATGGGAGCGATATCAGCCAACTAGTGTTAAGATGCAACCATATCCTTACTAAACTATCAAATCAAGGTAAATCCCAATCAAATCCAAAGCCATTATTTTTCTTGCCAATAATAAAGTAGTTCCTCCGCTGCTTTCACTCATGTTTCAAGACTAGCCATTAGAAATAATTAGTGAACATAAGGTTCTCGGAGTATACTTTTCCTCCCACCTTAAATGGGACGCTCATATATCCTACATCTCTAAAAAGCTCTCTGCTGTTACTGGCGTGATCTCACGCTGCCGCACACTTCTTCCCTAAACTACAAATATATTAGGCTCTTTTTCTCTCTCACGTAAACTACTGAACTCCGGTATGGGAAACAACTAAAACAAACATGAACAAGTTTCTTGTCTTGCAGAGGAAAATTATTCGTCTCAGCAGTAAACCTTGAACCAACATCGAGTATTAATCTCACAATAGCATCGCTCAATACGATCCGTGCGGATAATGTTTATGAATTTCGTTTGTTACAAATAATATACTTTTCTTCCGCAGGTATGAGTAATTTCTTGGCAAAACTTGCATCTCCTGAATACCGTAATACTGTCGTCAACACTCGATGTACTGACACTTGGTCCCTACACCGGTTTAGAACCGATTAAAAGTTACAATCCCTGAACATAATCCTCCATTTTTTTTCTTAACATAAAAGCACTGCCGAATGTAGACCCCAAGAATTGAGAGCTTACTCTGTGGAAATGTAATCTGTATTCTCCATCTGTAACCTCAGCCATTATCCAAGGGTTTGAAACCCCTGTGTTTTTGTTGTACTCCTTGTGTTGATTTCATTACTGATAACTTTTTGTGTAGTATGTTACCCTGACGTATGCTTTGAAATAAATTATTTATTGATGTCTGCTTCTGGGGTATTGCTCATAAATTGTTATTTCGTTCTGTTTGCCGCTGCCAAGACATGTAGTGGTTTCCTGGGCCTTCATCAAACTGGCTGCACAACTTTTAGCCCAGGTGACCATCCAGTTTCTAGCTGGAAAATAAAATTTGATTTCATTTCATCTAATGTAGGAACGGTGTGAGGCGCTTCGAAAGGTATTTGGCTATGAGCTTATAGTCAATGTTCAGAAGCGTGATGGGACGCCAGGCTCGCAGGTCGGAGCGTCGCGACTCGTCCTTGCAAAGGAGAGTGATCCCGTTGAGTATCTTGGCCCCATTCGAAATTCTCAACTCAACTGGTTCCAATTGTTTTTTCGACTGGGTTATCAGCGGAGCAAGCAGCGTAGTAAGGTGTTTTATTGTAACGTTGTCCCAGTAATTATGGATAATGCAAAGCCTTGAATAACAAGAGTCAATAAAATACCTTCAAAGATATTTATCCCGAGCGTTCTTGTTTTCCACGAATGGATAACTATAGATAATGTCGCGGCATATCCCTCCGGCCCTTTGCGTGCTCTGTGCCGCAATTTGACCTAAACTAAAGCAAGGCTGGAATAGCAAGTGTCTCATTGTTTTTGCGGTTCTCAAAGAGGGTGATGCCGTTTTCATTGACGATGAGCAGAGAGATGGAACGGACCGCAATGCCCATGTGTGTCATTATGGGCCCTCGTATAAGGCCTTTCAAGGTTTGCTCTTGATGCAAGGCGTTTTTGCGATTCCTCCAATGCCGTCACAGACGCTCTTGCCATGAGAGGTGGCGAAAATGTTCCGCTAAGCTGCCAGATCCTCTTTACGGGTGCACATGCTAATTAAATTCTTTTTATAGCATTGGGATGAGGTACCATCAGAGAAAGAGTGAATTTTTTCAATGCCGCTAGATCTGTCTTTATTTTTTTCCCCTTCGTAATGCGTATTCATCCACTGCGATTAAGCCGTCGCGACAGTAGTCGTGGTGCCGCGGGCAGATTTTGATTTTCCAGCCGGCCAACACACAGGCTTCGTTGACAACACAGAGCCCCCGAAGCCCTGATACCTCTTTAATGTTTGCTGCAGCGCGCTTCCCGGACAGCGTTTAACTCTGGCGAAAGCATGCCCAGCAGTACAGTGGAGGCACGGCGCAACCATGGCTCAAGGTGCGGCGCTGTACTACAATTTTCTTTCCCGCTTGAAACACGCACAAAAAAAGGGCTCCGATAAAAATCGTTGAGCAAAATTTCAGGGGAAATAGCTATGAATTGAGCTATAATTTATATTTTACTAGGAACGTCTGCATACAAAATTTATGCCGAGAAACGCGGCACAACACTTTTTCCTAAGTGTGGCAATTTCTTTTTGAAAACATATTGCGTTGTATTAAAGTTCAAACCATTTAATGAGATAGCGCGTATTATAGAGAAGCGGTGAAACACGTGATGTTGCGGGCCAATACTGTTAAACCTTATAAAATAACGGCAAAAACGGTGTTTTGAGAGACAAAATAATGAAATAAAACAAGACAAATTTGTTTGCTGCGTGATTAAAAACCACGATACACAATAATTATTTGCAAAAAACCTTTCAAGCACAAAAGTAAAATATTTGACTTTTTGTAAATCTTTTGATGAGACCCCTTTTGCACTCCTCTGGGAAATTCGAAGTGCTGTCAAATAAATGATCCGAATATTTTTTTCGCCAAAGCCATTAAGGGTAATTATTTTAGCCGCTGCAGGAAAAAAAATATAAATAAATAAAACCAAATGTTGTTTATAAGGTCGGGCGAAAAATCTGGTAGGTGTGGCATGGGATGACCTAATCGCATCATGCTGCTGGAGCCAGCTCGTCTGCTTGGCCAGCCTACTTCGTGCGAAACAGCCGTCCCACGAAACAAGCGTGACGCCAGAGTCCCGATAATGTTTCGTGATCAGACTGCTTCGTATTTGTTGACCTGCAGTGGTCGCTCCTCACTTATCAGAGCTAGAGTCACTCGATAATTTTCAGAGTACCGCGAAGGTCCCCTCGCGTGCTGGCAACCATGACCGGCGAGGCCATGAAGCTTCCAACTGCTCGAGGCACGCCTCTGACATGGCTATATTCAAGTCAAACGCAGCGGACACTTTGATAGCGGCATGGGCATTTGCCTGTGCATTGCCTTGAAGAGCACCGCAGATACTTTAGAAACAGTACGATTTCCGAACTGTGGACGGTAAGCTTGTTTGGAAGGCTTAGCGGCGGTCTGCATGCGGATCATTCCAGTCCTGCCAAAGAGCTATATCGATTAATCCGACACCTGTTCTGACTTTCGTGGTATTGTAATCACTCGCACTTTCTTGCCTTAAGGGAGTAACTACTCATCGGCATCCACCCAAGCGCAGCCATACAGCTACAAAAAAAAAAAGCTATACAGCTTTCTCAGAAACCTCGTAGTTGAAGAAAAAATTCGTCCTGATCCGGGGATCGAACCAGGCACCACGGCCTATCCGGGGCAGTCGCTCAACCGACTGAGCTAACCAGGACGGTCAGCAGATGAGATGGTAGGGCGAGAGGGAATTGATCTGTAACTCGAAATGGGAATGGTGTTGGTCAAATATTTAGAAGAATATTTTGCGGGATTCCCTTAAATATTTGACCAACTTTCTTACCTTCCTAGATTACCACCGTAAATGAGCACAATGAGTGATTCTCGATGGCGATGCAGATACCACACACTGACGCAAGCTCACTCTTGCTTGCTTGTTAATCATCTTTATTGACGCAGTCAAAGAGGATGCGGGTTGTTGAATACCGGCAGTGAATTTTTACGCCTTCCACGAGCCTATTAAAGTGGTTCTGAAAATGTCTTCACAGCACTTTGCTTGGAAAAAATATAACACTTTAGTTTCTTACATTTACCTCGAATACGAGTACTTAGCTGAATTCTCATGTTAATCGCAATTATGAAATGTACTTCATACTGCACAGTTAGATTTAGGATAAGTTATTACATGAGCAGACAAATCCATCTCAGCATGAGGGAAGTGCTCAGAGGCAGACACTACCAGTAAGACACTACATTTTTACATCAAGCCCACATTGCCAATCTGAAGAGCAATACTAACATAACACAATAATAACAGCGTGTTATTAATTTCTCAAAGCCCACATTAACTCGCTTGAAGGATATCATAAGCTAAGAGCTAGTTTTAGTCCATCAGTGGCTGTAAATAAAGGTGAGCACTGGTCAACGCTAGACACCTGGAGTGCGCAAGTTAAATAGATCAGGAATAATTTTAAAGAGAACGCTGAATGCTGAATTTCAAACAAACGTTTCGAATGTAAATTTATCATCGTCGTTGTTTGCTACTCCAATAGCTTGAGAAAATAAAAAATCCGAACGGACATCCAGCCGCATGACGAACAGAGAAACATTTATATTTTAAGCACTGCAATGTTAAAAATCTAGCCATGTACCCTCACCAGAAGGTAGTATTTTAGGTTTCAAGAAACAAACATTTCAGCAAAGGAAGAGTATATTTTACTAACTAGCCCGGCACCGATTGCCGCAACTTATGCTTCGAAGGCGAGAAAAAATTCGCCGACGATTACGTTACTTCCTAATGCGAAATTTGAGTGCAGCTCATCAGCTCTTTCACCTTTTCGACAGATTGAGGCAAAGATTTCGAGCAAGACATGTATGTACAATTACAGGCAACTTTTTTAATTTTTCACACATATATCTACAAGAAACACTCCACTAGCAGTTATTGACTGTCATGAAGGAAGCTTTGTGGTCGGAGAAATGAAGAGAGCAATTAAGTTATTGGGGAGGTTGCGGGAGGCAGCGCGTGGGCCCATAGGAACGTTGCGCGGCGAAGAGATAGCAGCGACTGACTGATGCCGCTGACGCCGCTAGCGAGTAAATACAACGTGGGCCTGCGTTGCGGCTTGGGATGCACGCACCGTGATCCGCTGATAGCGAGCCGGCGCTTCGGCAACCGGAGAACACCGTCGCCGCCACGCAGGAAGGGGGGCGGGGGAGCGCGTGCAGCAATCGGAGAACACGCGCGGTCGCCGCCACGAAGGAAGAGGGGGGCTGAAAGGGGGGTGGAGCTGGTTACGAGGCACGACGGCGACGGCGATGGCGACGACGACGCGAAACGCAGAAACGGGCGCCAAAAAGCTGCGCTCTAAAAAGACTAACACATATTGTGCTATGTCATTCGACCCGCAACCATTCCACCAAGTTCTTTTTTCACGTGTACCATTGTTGCGCGCTCTGTTGAACCTAAATATGGCCATTTAAATGAGCTTCCACAACTTTGTGGAAACATCACAATGCATGCACACCCACGTGTGCACAACTGGACCCCTTGCTAGCGATTCACACATCAGCACACGTCTTCAATTAACAACTAATTTTGTGCGGGTCGTCCCGAACGTATCCAATTGATTCGATGGATTCTGGCAAGGCATGTTTACTTGTTATTTTTGCCTTCAGGATGAATATAGAAAAAAATTAGAGGTCTCTCTTAAGACAACGGCGACAGCCTACCCTTCCTTTCTTATCATTTGCCTCTCATCGTTTGCCTTAGTTTCTGTCATTTCAAGTCATCGTTTGACATATTGGGCGTTTCGTAGTCATTGTAATCATTATTACTCATCGCTAAGAATAGTTGTTTCCAGTCAGTTGCGGTCATTCAAGTCGTCTTGACAGATTGGTCGTTTCGTAGGCATGATGAGTCATGCCTACTCATTGTACTAATTACCACTCATAGCTAAGCATTTTTACTCATTTCCAATAAGTTGCGGTCATGACAAGTCGTCGTTTGACATACTGGTATTTTCATTAGCTGTCATGATGAGTCATGCCTTGCCATTTTACTCATTTACAATCTGCATGCCGCGGTCATTTCAAATCGTCGTTTTAGATATTTTTCGTTTCGTAGTCATGATGAGTCATGCCTAGTCAATGTAGTCATTGCCACTCATAGTTAAACATTTTTACTCATTTCTAACCAGTTGTGTTCATTACAAGTTTTCGTTTGACCTATTGGTTGTTTTGTAGTCATTTCAGGCATGATGAGTCATTCCTAGTCATTTTAGCCATTACCACTCGTCGCTAAGCATTTTTGCCAATTTCCAATCAGTTGCGGTCATTACAAGCCGCAGTTTGACATCGTCATTACAAGTCATTATTAATCATCATTATTTGTCATTAACTCTACCGATGTCTATAACTTTTATTGATTACCTATCACCATCAATCGTTTTCATTCTTAATTCCCCTCCTCACCTATCTGCTATTTGCGAGCGACACATTACCGCACAGATGCGGTGCATAGCTCCCGCGCACAGATTTTCACTCCATGAGCCTAGAAAAGCTTTCGCCTTAAACATCTTTCCGGACTCAGTCCGGTTGCTGCAGCTAAAGGCGCAGTAGCCGGGCATTCTACAGCGAAATACTTCTTACAAGAAAAAAAAAAGAAAAAGAAAACCCCGAGCAACAAAATCCAGACACGAAGTAGAGCCACCTCTGCACACGCGCTGAGGTGAAAGGTGGCCACGCTGTAACGGTTTTGAAGCTTGATGGTGAAAGCGGGCCGCGGTGCACCACATGATCCATGTTGACCAATCGGTGGCCTAGCGGTGCGGGGAAAAGAATCGCGGTACTCTGAAAATTATCGAGTGACTCTAATCAGAGCAGCCTGGCATACGGCGCTCACTCCAGCCCTTGTCCTCGCGCATAGAGTTAATACTACTAATGGCGATTTCCACTGGTCTATCGGAGCTAGGCGCCCGAGCCGACCTAAAGCGCTACAGAGCGAATCAGCCTTGGTCGACCAGCGGAACGTGTAGAGAGCGCGGCGGAAGTAAAGCTGAGCCGGTTTCGAAAGTTGTAGCCGCATCCCAGCGCCAAAATGTTTGCGGTTCATAAATAGGCAGGAGTGCGGCCCTCAACAACTTGCTTTCTCATTTTTTAACGTTGCAGGCGTTTTTCGATAGACGCACTTCGACATATTTGCGCAAAAAACGGTGACGCCCAGCATCCTCTGCTCATGTCGCTGAAATGGTCAAAAACAGCCAAAAGAATCCAGCAGCATCCGGAAGTGACCGCGTCAGCGACTAGGACTTCCGGCGAGATCCGACTTCGGTTGGCGGATCGAGCTGGCGCGTCCCGAGCTGCCCCAAACGACCAGCGGAATACGCGCAACCTATCTTGGTCGACCAGTGGAAATCTAAATCGTCGTCCCGGAGCAAGAAAACGTGCTCCGTAGCGACTAGTGGAAATCGCCATAAGACTAGAGCGAAAGCGACGGCGACACTCCCGTGTAAAACCCTCTACACTTCTTTGCTAATCGTGTTCGCAGCCATGATGGTACTTATCGCATACTACAGCTGCGTACAGCCAGCGCCCTCTAGATCTAGGCACAACAGACGAAGCGATACTTAATTATCACAAGTACACATTTATCAGCCTTTATATCACTTAAATTTTACAACTGTAAAAAATATGAAGGTGAAAATATTTTTCATAAACTTAAATGCTTTTTAATGTACTTTTCAGAGGTTTTTTTTTTGTGCGAGTAAAGAAAAACATAATATGAGTACCATCATGGCGCTATACGAGTGCCACACAACCTCCTCGCTGCGCTTTACCCCCCTGTCCTCGCATGCTTTCTCCTTCGTTTTACTCAACAGCAGCGCCGGGCAGCCGACTCGGTCGACTCCGGCACGATACGTTTAAAAAGGTGGCCGACTACATAGCTTTGGCCTAACGTCCTGAGGATTCATGCTCTGCTTTTCGCTGGTTTAGCGGGATAGTTATGGCACTCCTTAAAGTCTGAATCATGACCTTTAAAAACATATTTGAGCGAACGTCATAAGCCGGCTAACCAGCGCAAAAGAAAAAAAAAAAAAAAAAAAAAAAAAACGTTCCTGCGCGCGGTGCCCGCACGCGCGAAGGTAAACCTCTCATAACATAGCACACATATTCTATGAGCAGTTTGTGGCTTAGAGCACACACGTCGCAGACACGAAAGGAGATACATTGAACGAAAAACGACATAATTAAGAAAAAGAATGGGCACAGCGAGTTTTAAGACGTCCTAACACGGTTAATCACACTCATGCTTAAAAACCGCAATTGAATGATAAAGTTTTCAATACTGCGATGCCACAAAATGAGAGGAGCGCCATCAGCCGTGTGCGGGATGGTAAACAAGCAGATTTCTCCTTCGAACTATGAGTGACCAACCATGGCCACCTATGTCGCAAATAACGGCCTAACATTGGATTGCTACACATTTATTAGTTGCAGTGTAAGGTTATAATTTATTCGAATTAAGACGTGCGCAGAATGACATGGGTATTAGTTGTGATCATTTTGAGAATATCCAGGGGTGCTTCCTTTATTTGGCCCTCTTGTCCCCTCAGGTTCACCTTGAATATATTCCCATGCGTCTTCTTCGCATCCTGCCGATATGCGAGACGCTCACTTCTCCGCGCGCGCAATTATAACTGAGTTAGCAACGCACCTTCAGACAAGGGAAGAGCGACCTCGATAGCCGACGGCGCAGTCTCGCGAGACACGCGAACGAAATCGACGTAGCAGAAAGTCGTCCGTAAAAAGAAACAACGAGGCAGGAAAGGACGTACCGCGGAAACGGGCGGCGCCGTTTTGCAAGAAGGCACTCGCTGGCTCGTGCTCGGCCTACTCTCCGGCAAAGACGCACATTACAGCTGTGACGGCTCCGAATCGAGGATGTGTCGCCCCGATGGTAGAGAGAGAGCCTAGCTCGGTCCCGAGGCATTCTGGCGGAACAACAAGCGACGCCCTTCATGAGCTCAGCGCCGGGCGGAGGGGTGTGTTGCGAAAGTGTAACCGATCCCCATTCACCCCGACGGCGCCGGATTTGTCGGGGCTCGGTTGAGGCAACGAGCCCGCACGTGGTGGGTATGTGTAGTGTGCTCTGTCTGGGAGCAGTGGGGGAATGGATAGCAGCCCTGCCTCCATATCTCATTTATTTTGTTGATTGATATCCAGACCGTTCGAAAAAAAAAAAAAAACAATTTCATCCTGTTTAACCGTAGCCTTGATAATGCCGAACTTAAGGGGACACTAAGGACAAATAGGAGTTTGCTTGCACGTAGATAAGACACAATGTTCTAATTAGTATTAGACCACCCACACCAAAATGTAGCTTTCTTAACGCTAGAAAACAACAAAAACACAACGCAGGTGACTCTCCATCACACCGGTCAATCTCGCAAGTGCACTGAGTAAGTACACTTTATTTCTCGCAGGTCACAGAGGCTATGCCAAAGCGCCATTCTCTGAAAAACGGTGCCAACTGGTCATTTTCAGTAAGGACGTCACGAGTCAGAATTGACTGGCAGGATGACATTTCATCCCAATTGTTCAAGCCACGAATGCGCTTTTGTTCCTTCCATCAGCACAGCCATACAGAAAGAACCAGTGAATCGATTTCTTTACCAATAACTATCATAGGATGTCTTCTTTGCCTCCGAGAGTTCTATTCAGGCCGATAACGTGTATGCTCTAGCCAGCCTGGTAATGCCACCATGTTATTCATCGAGCCTCAAAAAAAAAAAAAAAAAAAAGAAAAAAAAAGAAAAAAGAGCCGGACGCGGATGAGGACAGAATTCGGACGTGCTCACTTATTTCTTGCGTGTGTGCGGGGCTACAAGTGGTGGAGATAGTGCTAACGCAGTAAGTATAGGAATGAAAGTGTTTCAGAATGAACCGTCTCTAGTTTGTGTTTCCTACCACGAGAAATCATCAGAATAGCCAACGTGGCTGATGTGGACAAAATAAGAAGCTAACAGGAATCGCGGAAATTGGCAGGAACGCCTTGAACGCTCATCTAGCAGTTGCTATGGAAATAGCTCAATGTTGTTATTATGACTCTGAAACATTTAATAAAGCATTTGAAACAAAAACAAAACAGCTTTCAACTATACATTTAAACATGCGTAGTTTAAAAAACAAGGTAGATGATTTAATTCTATTCCTCCAGTCTCTGAAAGTAAAATTTAGAGTAATAGTTTTAACAGAAACATGGTTAACAAAGGGCGACACACCTCCTTATCTGCCAGGATATAGGTGTGAAAACGTATTCAGAGAAGGAAAACGGGGAGGTGGAATAGCTGCATATATTGAGGAAAATATACCCTATGAAGTAATAGACAATTTAACGAAATGTGACCAACATAGAGAAAGCTTGTTAAGTTAGCTAGTATCACGATTGGAGCAGTATACATACCGCCATCTGGCAACGTGTCTGAATTTTGCGATTTCTTTGAAAATGCACTTGGCTTGCTTGGATCCATCACAAAATCATTTGCGATTCTCGGAGATGTAAATATTAATACGATGTCCGACAGACCACATGCAAATGAATTTCGTGACTTTGTCCACCTATACGCTTGTACTAATCTTGTTACAATCCCAACAAGAGTGACCATCGACACAGCAACGTGTCTTGACATCTGTGTTACAAACATGAGTTCTGAGGATATTGATGCGGGTGTCGTATTATGCGACCTCAGTGATCACCTCCCTGTTTTCTGCTTGGGACCGCCTCTAACTAGCAAAAATAGACAAAGCCAAGAAAAGACTTGGCATCGCGTAATAAGTGATCAAAACAGGATAAATTTTTGTACACTCATTGAACACGTAAGTTGGGACGACGTATATAAGAAACAAAATGCCACAATTGCCTACAAAATATTTCTCAACAGATTTTTACAGTGCTATGATGCAGCTTTTCCCTTGAGCGAGCATAAAGTGAAGTGGAAAAAGATGCGAAAACCTTGGATGACACTGGAATTGTACAAACGAATCAGTGAGAAAAATAAGAAGTTTCATGCTTTTATTAAAACTTGCGATCCGAAATTGCTTTCCGACTTCAAAACCTCCAGGAACAAACTGAATACAGATGTAAAGAAAGTAAAAACCGAGTATTTTCAGGCTGAAATTCTTCGTGCTCGCAATGACCATAAAACGCTATGGGAGATGGTAAATAATCTAATGAACCGAAGACGCTCGTGTCATTGCGTACTAGATATTACAGTTGATGGTGAACGTCTCTCTGATGCACAGCTTGTAGAAGAAATAAATCTTAGCTTCATTAGCTCGGGAAGGTACACAGGTCCTCTAGCTAGTCGATACAATTTTCCACATACAAACAGTCCACTGAGTTCCACCTCACTTTTTCCAAGCACTCCATCTGAAATTTACAAAATAATTGGGAGTTTAAAAAACGACGTATCACCTGGACATGACGGTATAAAGGTTTTGCCAATTAAGCATGTCGCAAGCCATATCAGTCATGTTTTGTCATATATAATCAGCCTGGTGATTTTAAAAGGAGATTTTCCAGAAGATCTAAAGATTGCAAGAGTAGTTCCCGTATATAAAGGTGGTGGTGCATCAAATATTAATAATTACAGGCCAATTTCTGTCTTAACTATATTCTCTAAAATATTTGAGCGCGTTATTAACGACAGACTCAGTGCTTTTTTTTTCGAAAACATCACATAATAGATGACGCCCAGTATGGCTTCCAAGAAAAAACGCCTGCAGAACAGGCACTTCTACATATAAAAGATCAAATTATTGAAAACATAGAAAAAAAAACTTCTAACTCTGATTTCTTTATAGACCTTAGGAAAGCATTTGATACTGTGCAACATGACATATTGATAGAAAAGCTAGAGATGTGTGGAATCAGGGCCGTTGCGCTTAGGCTAATTGAGGCATACTTAAAGGGCAGATCCCAATATTGAATTATTAACAATCATATATCGAGAAAATTGGAGATCCAACACGGACTTCCTCAAGGATCAATTTTGGGCCCTCTACTATTTCTAGCATACGTCAACGCAATAACTATGATACCAGAATCCCCTCAGCTAATCATGTATGCAGATGGCACTAACATATTTTTTACTGGAGCAGTAAAAGAATGTCTAGAAAAATGGTTAATGATTACTTATTAAAACTCTCCAAGGGGTTGCAAGCCAATCGTATAGGTCTAAATGTAACAAAATCTAAATATATAATCTTCAAACCCGTCAGTAAGCGAGACCTCAGCTCTATTAGCATCAAATATGAAGGTACCCTGCTGGAAGAGGTTCCTGAGCAGAAATTTGTGGGGGTTTGGTTTAGCAGTGATATTTCATGGAACACCCACATCAATAGTCTTAAGTCTGATTTGTCACGAGTTACAGGTTGTCTTTATAGGATTCAACACTTATTCCCATCTTGGTTGAAACAAGCCTTGTATTGCTCTCTTTTCTACTCAAGAATAACCTATTGCATATTAGTCTGGGGCACAACTACTGATCACAATTATAAAAAAAATTAATTACTTTACAGAAGCAGGTATTGCCTATATGTGAAAGTTATCCCGATGAAAAACATAAACTAAGAACTCACCCACTCTTTCTGAAAAACAGTATACTGAAGGCAGACAAGGTTTACTACTTTAAGCTGCTGCACTGGATACATTAGAATCGTTTACACAACACTCCTACAGACAGATTAAGCTTGTACGCAATCAGGGATCCTAAAATAAAGATCCCTATAACCAAAACAAATTATGGCCGCCAAGCACTGTCCTTCCAGGTTAAAAAAAAATGCTCAATTGAAGAGATATTCCCATAAATTAGTGTCAACCCTTTTCTGCATTTAAGAAATATTGTAAGAGAGCTCTTTTATGTAGTGATATTGCATACTCTCAGTAATATTACTCCGCCCGCGCATGCTTTTGATGATTTGTTGGTGAGTGTTTCTTTGTTTGCTTACCAGTGCGTTATTGTAATTAAATCGTTTGTCCGGTGTAATCTGTAATTGATTGTGTATTACAAGACCTATTGTTTAAAATGTAAAACGAAAACTCATCTCTTTGATATAGGATTTTCTACTGTGTATATTTCTTTTACTTTTAATATATTTGCGTGCCTGTGATACCCACCGTAAAATTGTACCTATTAAGTGTCTTCATTCTATTCATATTGTACTTGTGAAGGCTGTTTTATGAGCCATACTGTGTCATTTAATTTGGACTGAAACATTCTAGAGGTCGAGTACTGACTTTGGGCATATATACGGCAGACGTCTGGACCGCAAGTACGGCAAAGTCACTCATACACCTGAGAACTATTTGCTGTTCATGTGAGCGTCGGAAATTCTGTGTCCTTAAGTCATCATCACTTTCGCATCAAATGTTTTTTTCGCGCTGATTTAAACTGGCCTTTAAGGATGTTGTAAATAAATCAGAGTATATTGGCGGAATTTATAACTTTATATGTAATATTCGAATGGCAGGCTCTTCGCTAGCCAGTCTTACAAATTTGTTGGGCGGCTATTAAACTTCTGCCCCCATCAGCTACGTCTACGCAACAACTATATCCACAATACGATGTGAGGAAACGCCGAAAAAAAAAAAAAAAAGATGCGTAAATTAAAATCTGGTAGATTACATCTTGTGTTGTACAGTAAAAAGCATATAGGAAAGAAGGCCATAATAAAGAAAGCTCTGCAGCGAGTAATAATAATAATAATAATAATAATAATAATAATAATAATAATAATAATAATAATAATAATAATAATAATAATAATAATAATAATAATAATAATAATAATAATAATAATAATCAATCAATCAATCAATCAATCAATCTTTATTTAATGTGCGCAGGAACAACCATGTGGTCTTTGTGCTGCAGCACAAAAAAAAAAAATGAAAAAGCACAAACATGTTTACACACACAGAGAGAACACAAAAAAAAGAAATAAATAATACATGAAATGAAACTGAGACGAAAAGTATCACGGAAATTAAGCAAACAATGAGTATCATCACTTATATACACAGTGAGAGAATTTTTTAGCACACCAGGAAATAAAGAAAAAAAAAAAAGAACGGTAGGTAGAAGAGGAAAAAAAAAAAAAAAAAAACAGATGACTGACATTGATTATAGTAATATAGAAATATACATAAAATAAACAACCATTCCAGGCGCAACAAGTGCATGGTACTTAAAACACAGGCTAGAAATACAGAATAATACAATAAAGAAGTAAAATTGAACAAGGGACAGTAAGATTCGAATATAAAGTTTAAAGTTGAAATATAAGCAAGAAACGGATAAAAAGTAGTTCAAGATACAGACAGCATTGAACAGGAGAAAAAGCAAAAAGTGAAGTAAATACAATTTAAGGCTAGAAAGTGGGAGTTATATGTGATAAAGTACTATTTAGAATACAACGCTACGAACATCCAATGTAAATGAACAGAGCGAGTTTTGGAAGATGTCAAGGTGAGGACAAAAAGAGTTAAATAACCACTGCATCCTGTCCAGAGGGGAGTGGGAATGAAGAGGAGAAACCTGAAATGGTCTGAATTCCCTCATGCTCTTTCGCGGAACGCGCAGTAGGATGTACTCTAAGAGCTGAGGGCACATAATGTGGCCATGAAGGAGTTTGTACAGAAATATGATATCAAGTCTGATACGACGGCAGTGAAGGGAAGGAAGATTCAGTTGGGCGCTCCTGGTGGAGCGAGAGGGGGAAGTTACAAAAGGAAAGCGATAATGAAATATCCGTAAAAATTTTTTTTGTACTCTGTCAACCTTGTCCAAGTTCGATTTGCAAGTGCCATTCCAAACAACCGACGCATACTCCAAGACCGGGAGGCATATGGACAGGTACAGTTTTAGGAACGGAAGTGGAGTATGGAACTCTCTCGAAAGTCTGCAAACGAATCCGAGTGTGCGCATAGCCCGCTGAGCAGTGCGTTTAGTGTGAGAGGAGAAGCTGAGGGTGCGGTCAAAAAGTACACCAAGGTCATTAATTTCATCAACCCTATCCAACAGCACAGAATTGACAGAATAATGGTAGAGAAAGCTATGTGTTTTACGAGTAAAGGACACAACCCTAGTTTTGGAAGAATTGAGGGTAAGTCGATTCATCGCACACCAATCAGAAAAAGCAGATATGTCCGATTGCAACAACACGCAATCTTGAAAAGAATGTATTACCTTGAATATTTTTATATCATCAGCATAAAGAAGAAACGAGGAGTTCTTTATCGCCGAGGAAACATCATTAATAAAAACGGAGAAGAGAAGCGGGCCTAGTACTGAACCTTGAGGAACTCCACTCGTTGCAGGGTAAACGAAAGAAGTCTGTCCATTGACACTGACAAAGCAGAAGCGATCAAGGAGATAGTTGCGTAGGAGGGCTACGAGAGAGACTTCAACGCCAGAGAGTAGAAGTTTTTCAAGAAGTAGTGAGTGAGTAACAACGTCGAAAGCTTTGCTCATATCACAGTACACAGTGTCAACCTGACCCCTCTGAAGGACTGCTGCAGAGGCATACGTCATAAACGTGACTAGGTTGGTGGAAGTAGAGCGACCCGACATGAAGCCATGTTGATTCGGTACTATGATATGTTTGAGATGGAAGGAAAGTACGCTGTGCAAAGCTAATTCGAAAAGCTTAGAGGTTGCACATAGAAGAGAAATCGGACGATAATTGGAAACATCAGTTTTGTTTCCAGACTTGAAGACAGGAAACACGCGTGCCATTTTCCACACGCGAGGAAAGGCAGCATTTTTTAAACAGTTATTAAATATGGCAGTCAGTACTGGTACGAAGATATAACTGAAGGCTTTTATTATGGCAGCTGGAATGCCATCAGGTCCAGGAGACAAAGATGGTCTCAGACGCTTAAGACTCTCAGTTATCAACTCCTCGTCAAAGAGAATGGAATTAGATAGTGCACCAGATGGGAGGCAAACGGAATCACAATGTGGATGTTTGTAAACGGAGGAAAAATGTTGTGCAAAACTGTCGGCAACATCCCGAATTTCCGAACCCTGAGAGTCAACTAAGCTGATACTTAAATCTGATTTAATGGAACGCTTGCGAACGTAACGCCAGAACTGACTAGGACGATTTGAGGCATACCTCTCTAAAGACTCAAGATAGGAGTCGTAGTCCCGCTTGTATAAGCGTTTGCAAAGAGAACGCACACGGCGAAACTCATCTGCCCAATTGTGAAACCCAGGGCGTTTCGCTTTACGATGGGCCCGTTCCTTGAGCTTTAACGCCGTTATTAGTTCCCTTGAAAACCAGGAAGGGAACTTCCTACGCGTAGGAGTATGCAAAGGTATGTACCGACGCATACCATCAAGAACTATTTCTGTAAAGCGACTGACTTGTCCATCTGAATCATTAATGTCATTTAAAAGGGACCAGTCGACGGAAGAGAAGAAATTGAAAAGACCGACATAATCACCACGTGCATACGCGAAACGGGGCGAATTCCCCACCCGATCTGAGTTAGTAGAAGGTGAGGCAGAGACAGCAGTAGTAACTAGAAGCGGAGGGTGAAATTTGTCACAGCGAGTCAGCGGTATGTCCGAACTCGAGACTCGAACACTTTCAAAATTCGATAGACAGATGTCAAGAATATTACCGCAACAGTTTTCAATGAAATTGTGTTGCTGCAAAGAGTTAAAGGCTATGAAATCAAGTAGAGAGTTACACTTACTTAATATGTAATGATTGTTGTGAGAAGAAATAAGTGAGTTCCAGTTGATACCAGGAGTATTAAAATCACCTAAAATAAGAAGTTTGTGTTTGCTATGACGGGTTATAACATGTTCGATTGAGAGCAGAACATCATCATAGGCTGAAGGAGGTAGATTCGGAGGAATGTAGAAAGCTGCAAGTAAAAGTTTTTCATGTCGATTTAAAGTGAGCTCGAGCCACACACATTCTTCAACAGTTTCCAACAGTTTCCAGATCGGAACGTCGAACACACTTCACAAAACTGTCAATAGCAATGAGCACTCCACCTCCTCTTGATTTGGGACCTGTTTCAGGGCGGTCGCTACGAAAAACAGAGTAATTATTTGGAAAGAAATCATTGGAAGGAATATCACTTGACAGCCAGGTTTCGGTAACCACAACAGCGGTATAACAAGAGGACAAGACGCTAGAAATAGACGCTAGAATAATAATAATAATAATAATAATAATTTATTTCGCCAACAATGAATAAATTCAGCGACAGAGCCTGACAGACAGCGGAAACACGCACATGTAATCAAGACATGATGAAATATACATGCCCTGATTCTGGCATGTTTACGCTTCTGGCATAGATGTCATAAGCATAGACATGCCTAAATGGCCCACTGGCAGTTATAACAATTTCCAGAAAAGGGTATATGCCATGACGTTCCCATCCTGGTCACTGCATGCAATGTGCATAAAAAAAGACAAAAGAGGCGATATTGACTAAGCGCCGAAATCTGGCGCATGAGCAACTGACCTGGCACTGCACCATTTGGGGTGCGTATAGCATTGCCCCGACATCCATTCCCCTATGAAATGTAGATTAGATATATTTTAGGAGCTGTCGGTAAAATACCACTCATAACATGATAGTGCTTGTTGCACACCTCTCTCTCTCTCTTGTTGAAAACTCTAACCAATTTTAGTTTTCATCAGATTGACCATTTCTTCCATGGTTGCGGTCAGTGATCGGTGCTTGATTAATGCGCTTTCTTTCATTTTCTATACTTCGCTACTTGCAGTCAGCTCATGTGCAGTCGCTTACTGGACTGAATTATATTCCCTCTGTTCACATTATTTTTATATGTAGCCTTCTACATTTCCTCGAGCTACTCAGAAATGTGCTGAAGCTATAACCTTGCCTTACCAAGCGGTAAAATTCCATGCAGAATTCACTGTCTGTTAAGGTGTCTTCCTTTAAAGTATTCAACTACAGTAACAAAGGGTATATTGTGTCTCCTTGCCGGACGCCTTTCACGATAGATATTCACTCAAGCCTTGGTGGACGCTATGGCTGTTGCCCAATCTAAGTGCCTGAATGTGTTTTCTGGAAATTTTACCGTTATAGGCTTCCTCTCGCCCTGATTACGCAATACTTGCATGACTGCTCATGTTTCAACTAAATCACATGTTCAGTTTTCGTTTTTAAAAAGTAGTCCATGAAGGGCGTATATATAAGAGCTCGTTACAGGTTGCTAAATTTTCAACAACTGTTATCATGCCATGAACGCGCTGCACTGTTCTGCATCTCTTCCAAGCATCATCAGTCTGACAACACCGACAGCAGGATAAAGGTAGCACCCATATCCTCCAGTCAACCCTCTGCCAGATACCGCCACCTTATCCTGGCATGCTCATTACTATGCCTGCGTTCACTTGAAATTCGCGTCATTATTCTTGACGACCATCGATTACACTTAGCATTGAAAGCCCTGGCTCATTTCTTGACTTCGAATGGAATATCAGCAAATCGCGTTTGTTCCCACGCTTCCCATCTGCTACACCTACCACTTTCCGCTCCACAGATCGCTGCGTTATATTCAAGAGTAAGCGCTTTTGTTAGCCTTCACGTTTCGGCCACATAGCCGAGTTCCGGCAAGGCGCAGGTCTTACATACTTGTAAGACCTTATAAGACTGTATATACCTATATACAGATATAGAGACGACATTTCCTGTCATCTCTATATCTGTGTGTCGTCGTTGTTACGTTTGAAACATTAGTAGCATTGCATCAACATGCCCCGCAAAGTGTTTTACTTATATACTTCCCTCTGGAGAAATGTTGGTGAACTGGAGTTAATCACGTGATAGTACCTACTAATTTCACTCCATTCTATTCTTACAGTGCTAATTATTTGTGAAGACATGAATAAGTTAGCGTAAAATACTTAGATGGGGGGCGAAGAAAGGAGGACTTTGACGACTGACTTGAGTTAGTGAATTGTCTTATGTGCCTTCATTTTTCAATCCACATATAAGTACTTGCAAGCACTAACTTCATAGTAACATACAACACCAATTTGCCCTGAAGAATCCTCTCCTGTCCTAGTTATTTCTATATCGTGATCAAAATCTGCGGTCATCATCTGCCCTATGTAGATGCATTCCTTTACCACTTCCAACCCTTCGCTGCCCATCGCAAACAGCCGTGCCAAATGGAATATAATTTTTATCCATTTTAGCCCCACTGTTCTGCTTCGCTGGTCCAGTTAGTCATGCTTAGCAATGCGTTCCCTGAGCGAGGTTAAGGCGACGCCATCAGCGAATCTGAGATTACTGAGACATTCGCCATTAACTTTGTCTCCAGCTCTTCCCAATCTATTTCTCTGATTAGCTCCTGTAAATACGCAGATAATAGTGCTGAATAGAATATTTCACCCTGACTCACTGATGTATATTACATCACTTTTTCTGTGAAGAACGATGGCCAGTGTGCTACATTACAGCGCCTGTTCTGTACCTCGATCCTGCACAAATGCTAAGTAAATGCTGTCTCGTAATTGAAAATGGCGTGGGCGAAAGAAAACACGCCTTCGACACGTCATTTCGCGCTGTTTTATCGTCAATCTTTTGTGAACCAACTAGCGCCAGAAGAAAATCTGGATTCTACGCTTTATAGTAGTTCATGGTGAACAGATGTCCCCAACACGAAGCAAAATGAACAAGGGAGCCGCAAATCGCTAGCCAAAGTTTCGACAAGAGGACTTGTTTTCGTCTGGGCAAGCCCAATGAAGGGAACAGGGTGTGATGTCGGAAGGGTGCTGGGATAAGAAACGTGAGCTTGAAATTCTCCTGTTATGGTGGCAGCGACAGGTGGCATGCTACAAAGGGTTAGACCGATTGACTTTCAAAACTGAAATAAAGGTGTAGGCCGGCTAAGCGGAACGAAATCCGGGAGGTTGGCCGGGGGGGGGGGGGGGGGGAATAGAGAACGCGAACCTGAAGACTGTGAATTCAGACATGGAAACAGCAACAAGTGGAATGGTATAGGTACGAGTTGGCTTTACCTGGAAAAACTGTGACAAAGAAATTGAGCACTATGAAAAAATCCAATAAGGCAAAAAAAAAAAAGAGAGAAATGAGAGAAACACCAAACGAGATGGGAAGGAAAGGCATAAAGAGGCGTGTTTTATGTCAGAGAATCTAAAAAAAAAAAAAAAAGGAAGAAAAAAAGAAAGGGACGATCGAGAGAGAGATACAGAAAGGAAGGAAGCAGGGACGGGGGTACGGGGGCACAGGGTCCCTGAGAAATGAGAGCAGGAACTGTGCAGAATACAGGAAAATAGATTACAATAGCACAGAACTAGCAATTAGATAGCACCGATTGCAAATTTCCCTTGGAAACGTTCATTCCTGCTAAACGCAAGATTTTAAATTTGTGGACTACGACTTTCCTTTGTTAATTCCTTCTTCTTTTCTTTCATTTCTTCTTTCTGCCTTCGTCTCCCTCCTTTTTCTTCATTCATTTGTGGACGTTGAGATAACAGCTGCATGCAAGCGGGTTGCGACTACAAAAAAGTGCAACACTGCAAACACTGCGCCTGACCCGCAATACTGTATACGCCTTAAAATGCTTCACAAGCCCTGGCGTTGGTTCACCGTGCTCCGCTGGCGTTGGGCACTATCTCAATGCGCTAAGTACGTCTCTAAAATGCGAAATAATTGATGCGCTTTGCGTAGACCCGCAGAATATGCGTCTTTATGTGATTTTCCAGTAGGACGCCGGCACTATACAGTAGTTGCGACTCAATATTAAGCCGTATTTGCATTAAAAGTGCACATATGGGTTTTACAGAATTAAATAAATTCATATACGCGTATTTCAGCAGGTAACCAAAGTCAGAGACTATACACTCGCTCTGCTTCCACGTAGTCAGCCTATGTATCAATAGAGGCGCATTCTTAGCAGTCTTTCAAGTTTGTAGCTTTGTGATAATGCGATTTCCGCTCGCAGCAGAGATGTCAGGCATTCCTCGTGCTTTACTGAGCAATTATCTCCAATTTTAGTTTAAATACGCCATCGGTAATTGATAAACTTCACTAAACATGAGTGGTTGCATGAATGCTTCCTGTAAGCACAGAGGCAGCATGGGGAAAACTCATCGGAGAAAAACTGCCGACCTCGAAGGCTGTAAAACATGCAGGGGAAAGTTAAGGAACGTATCCCTATTAACGCTAATGGACCGAAAGTTTTTTCGGCTCTCTCATAAGGATATAACAGCTGCGCCAGAACCACGCTGCCCTCTCTGCCGACATTCTAGTCTAGAAACACTGCATGAACTTCCATTTGTCATTTGCCCAAGCAGACTGTACATGCGTTCGCGAAGTAAAAGATGGCAGTTGGAATGATACTTTTCGTGATTCCCAAAGAAACTCTTTAGGGCCCTTTACATGGGGGCTACAGAAATTTTCATTACGCCGAAACTAAAGAGACTAAACTGAATACGTAAATACGTGTTTCAATCCGATGTTGATGAGAGGAGTAGTTATCGGCCCATTGATGCATGTTCTTAATCTGCTCGCTTTGGTCCTGGTGCTTCTTTAGAAGGAGCCGTTAGCAACGCCAATGATTACTTTTGCAGTTGCGAATTCTCTACTAGGGGCGAATTTCGCGCATGACGTTCTGAACTCACAAGTCTGCTTTGTTCAACGACATTTCCTTCAGCGCTGTTAAGAAGGACGATATTTATTACCTACCTCAAATTAACGGGTTTTTGCTCGCCTCGTATGGAAACAATTGCCTTTTCTGCCAACCAAAAAAGATATTGATTGCGTACCCAAAACAATTCACGCCTGCGGCGAAACCTGCATGCAGGCGGTGCTCGTATACGCTCAAATCGCGTGCTCTTGCTCTCGTTCGCTAAAACTTTTCCAGCACGCTTTTCTTCAAGCGGTAGCGCGTTTGCACAGCTTAAAAGGTCACGCCTAATTTCTAATCACCTCCTTCTTTACGAAAAAAAAAAATTTCGACAGGTAACAGAGTGTCAAGAGCCTCCGAGGAAGCGGCAGCGCCTTCAGACTCTAGAGCTCTACGTGAGCTTATTTTTTCCCCTCGTGCGAGCTGGATGAGTTGATTAGGTTTTAATGGCATGCTATCAAAACACAAATGTGTTCGCGTGCAAATTTTTATTTATTGCCCTCGCGTCTGCCATTAGTTTGAGAATCAATGACTACAAATCCAGTGGCACAAAAGCGGAACAACAAGCCTACGAGGTTTAACCGTGACAAGATGAAGGCAGCATGCGTTCGAGAGAGAGCTGCCCTTGGCCATGCCCGGACAGTCGGCAGAGCCGAAGCATGCTGAACGTGTGCTAAGGGATAAACAATGGGCTCGCGAAGCTGAAAGTTAGGAGGACGATTAATCTTCGGCTTAAGAGTAGACACGGTAACACAACCTTTCATTCCGCGAATTTCGGGCATTGAGAGACTGGCTCAGGGTTCGGCAAAGTGTTATACCTCTATCACACGGGCAGTTTCAATGTCCATTGAGTCGTTGGAGATCGAACTCAATGGGGATAGGCCACTTTCACACGGCGCTTTTCAATGACCATTTAACTCGGTCGACATTCACTCAATGAGGTTCGCGAATGACCATTGGAATACTAGGGAACATTAAGAGCAGCTCCGCATTCAAAGTGCAATATATGAAACTTCTCAGTCGACACTTACAATGAACACCATACGAACACACGTCGTCGGTTCTAATTCATGTCGCAAACTAGTTTCAGATGAATGCCAAATGAGAAGCGAAATGGTATGACATCATCCTGACCGCGATAATGAACGTTTGCGCCATAATTTTGATACAAAATCCCGTGCGTTATTATTATTATTTTTTTTTTTTTTGAGCACTTTAGTTCTCAATTCTGGCTCACGGCGACGGCGACACCTTTTCGACCTCACGAGCTCTGTCCGTTTCTCTTAAAACTTAGCGGGAACACAATTAAAGGGACAAATTTTCGCACAATCATTCCTGTTAAGCAGTGCATTATCCGTCGCAGTTTTGCTTTGTTTCATTATGTGTAGAAGTTGAAGTGGCGTCGAAACGTCGTTTGAATCTTTCACTGTTGCAAGATACTGATCCCAGTCTAGTCAAGCGGACCTGAAGTTTCCCACCGGAAACTGGAGTTTGCTTCACTCGTACAGACCCGCTGCGGTAGTGCAGTGGTAAGACGCCCGAATACTGTGCCGGAGTACCCGGGTTCGAGTCCGACCGCCGGCGGCTGCGCTTCGATGGAGGTGAAACCAAGTGGCGTCCGTTTGCTGTGCGATGTCAGTACACGTTAAAGATCCCCAGGTGGTCGAAAAAACTTCGGAGTCCTTCACTACCGGCACTCCTTTATCTCTTTCCGCTTTCACTCCCACCTTTCTCCCTTCCCTTATGGCGCGGTTCAGGTGTCCACAGAACAAGCATGACAGATACTGCGCCTTTCCTTTCCTGTGAACCAATTCTTCTTCTTCACTCGTACATAGAGTTCATCGAAAGACCATGTGATGCTCGTTCTGAACAGGGCAAATTATACATGGGAAGAATTAACCGGGGTCTCTTTAAAGCTCCCTCCAAAGTATTGAGGCCACAGGGTTTGGTTTGGACAGCGCTGTTACGGCACGCTCATCGTTCCAAATCGTCGAATGGCTTTTGTATTCCTCACCCTCTCGACCTGTGCTGCTGAAAAGAAAGTCCTGAAGGCATCTGATCAACGCTGTGCGTAGTTTAGAAGGAATTGCTAAGCATCAGACGTCCTGCTCGCGGCTATCCTTCTTCGGCGGTGAAATCGACCGCCTCTACAGCGAAATGACCTGTATAACGAAGAATTTTGTAGGTCCCGGCCGCATTCCTATCTTTCATGTGTAGTATGAACGCCTCTGCAACGAAGACCGGTGCAACAATTTTGCCTATCCAACGAAGAAATTTGGGCGTTCCCGATCGCTAATTCGCTCCTCTACAACGAGCATATGTAGCGACGCTGTCATTGCTCTCCACACCCGCCACTGAGTTACGGGAGCGCGTAGGTAGCACCACTGCAAAGACCGCGCCAGAAATTTCGAACTCGGCAGCCATGATACCCGCACACCAACAGAAGTGCGCAGAGGGCAGAGCTACGGAAATGTTTGACGAACGGCGCCAGCGAAGCCTTTCTACAAAAAGCAAATATAAAACGGTCCTCTCGCTCCTTTCCGGATGTAGCGCTAAGTAGCGAGCTGCAATTAGTCGTAATAAACTTTGGTTAGCTGTAGACATGGAACCCAACAGTGGCGACCTCAGTGAACAAGCGCAAACACGGAGAAAAAGCTGGTGCCTGCAGCGGCGGAGTTTGCCCCGTTTCAATTGGGAGCCTACGAAATGAAGTAATCTTCAGATGGTAACACTTGAATTAATGTTAAATAAAGCTTTCGTTGTTCTGATCATGCTTAACATGCTCTATTGAGTGCGACACGGTCCATGACTTTTACAACGAAATGACGTGTATAAAGAAGGATTTTGCAGGTCCCTATAGGTTTTCATTATAAAGGCGTTCGACTGTATACCATATCCTCCAGTGGCGGGC
Organism: Amblyomma maculatum; assembly: GCF_055883805.1. Taxonomy (NCBI): domain Eukaryota; kingdom Metazoa; phylum Arthropoda; class Arachnida; order Ixodida; family Ixodidae; genus Amblyomma; species Amblyomma maculatum. The sequence continues at coordinate 281,690,411 of NC_139344.1, forward strand.
TCTACAATCCGAGCATAGAAGTAGTAAAGTGGTGAGTCACCATGGCATCGGCGCTTGCACTAAAAACAGCCAATTCTGGTGCTTAAAAATTGGAGGACACTTATGCTTCGCCTTTAAGAATTCAACGCGATAGCGTTTAAACCTTTAAACCTCAATTCTTTGAAGACGACGGATGGATGTATACCGCATGGAATAGGGCGGCGGCTCGCGCCATCTGTTGCGGAAGCGCCGAACGATCGAAGGAATTTTCCAGTGAGCGCCGCATCGCAGGTAAGAAAAATGGAAATGTTATTTGCTTCTTGCTTAACTATTATTTTGTAAATAGTCTCCTTCTAATGACGCCACTAAACATTAGCTAACAGTCATAAGGTAATGCATCCATTAAGCACACCTTTATTTTGACACAAGCAATGCGGTTCTGTGGCGAAGTGATTGCGTGCTCGCCTCGTACTGCGAAGGAACCGTGTTGGACTCCGCGGGTTTCCGCACAACTTTTATTTCTTTACTTTCTTCTGATTTTCGCGTTACAACCACAAGGAAGACACCGGCTTTTCTGCTCAGCATCATGTTGTTGGGAAGTCGACGGTTACGAGAAGTATGGCCTTAAAGGGATTCGGGCTCGGCGTTTGCTATACTGGAAGAACAAAAATCATCAAGCTGAAAAAGTGGCTTCTTAATTAGCATTCGTTCTTATTAATTACCGCTTGAAAGCATTGTCCTCTGCTACATAATCAAAGCACCAGACTTTCCCTGATACGCATTCTCTCTCTCTACAGAATGACACCGGCCACTTGTGCGCCCATAAGATACACGAGCTAAGAGTCGGGGCAGTTGCTTGGACACCACGTTCTACCCTTTACTTTCTACTTGTCTCTTTTCGGGGGACGGGGGGAATATCGTGCTAGAAAAACTGGCCACCCTGTATACGCTGTGCCTGATGTCATCGACGGTACCGGAACCATGGAAGAATGCAAACATTATCCTCATTCATAAGAAAGGGGACTCTAAGGACCTTAAAAATTACAGACCAATCAGCTTACTGTCTGTTAGGTATTTACTAAGGTAATCACTAATAGAATCAGGACAACTTTAGACTGCAATCAAGCAAAGGATCAAGCAGGGTTTCGGAAACGGTACTCTACTATCGATCATATCCATACCATCAATCAGGTGATAGAAAAATGCTCGGAGTATAACCGGCCCTTACACAGAGTATTCATTGATTACGAAAAAGCATTTGACTCGATCAGTTGAAACATCGGCGGTGATGCAAGCATTGCGAAATCAGGGGGTAGACGAGCCGTACGTGAAAGTGCTGGAAGATATATCGTAGTCGTAGTCGATATATCGTAGATATATCGTGGATGATATCGTAGTCTTTTCTACCGATTTTCAATCCCACCTGCTCCGACTGAAGGACGTTCTCACTTGTCTCGCTACCGCCGGCCTCCAACTGAATCTGAAGAAGTGCCGCTTTGCTGCTCGCCGACTAACTATTCTAGGTCATGTCGTTTCTAAGGATGGCATTCTTCCCGATCCCACCAAACTTCGTGCAGTTGCCGAATTCCCACGCCCAAAATCACTGAAGCAGCTACGAAGTTTCATCGGCCTGTGCTCCTACTTTCACCGCTTCATCTTAAATTTCGCCTCTATTATTGCTCCTCTCATCCAGCTCATCTCCGGCAGCTCCGACCTCTCCACATGGACACCTGCTTGTGATGACGCCTTCAACACTTTACGCCGTCTTTTGGTTTCGCCTCTCATCCTCCGCCACTTCGACCCGAATGCGCCAACTGAGATTCACACTGACGCTAGCGGTATTGGGATAGGCGCCGTTCTCACCCAACGCAAACCTGGTATCCGAGACTATGTGGTGGCGTACGCAAGCCGCACCTTGACCAAGGCAGAGTCAAATTATTCTGTTACGGAAAGAGAATGCTTGGCCATTATTTGGGCCATCGGCAAATTCCGCCCGTATGTCTATGGCCGACCATTTTATGTGGTCACTGATCATCACGCTCTGTGCTGGCTGGCGTCCCTCAAGGACCCGTCCGGCCGCCTTGCTCGCTGGGCTCTTCGCCTCCAAGAGTATGACATTCGTGTCATATATCGCTCAGGCCTCAAGCATACTGACGCGGACGCTCTTTCACGCTCACCGCTGCCTCCCTCTTCGTTGTCTGATGAGATTTGCGCCTACGATTTGTCTTCGCTTGCCACTATCGACATGGCCACGGAACAGCGGCGCGACCCGTGGATATCTACACTTCTGGACTTTCTTTCAAGTCACTCTCCAGGTCGTTTGTCTAGGGCGCTTGCCCGCCAAGCTCACCATTTTTCAATTCGTGACGGGCTGCTCTATCGCCGCAATTATCTTCACGACGGAAGGAAGTGGCTTTTAGTCATCCCCCGTCATCTCCGCGCCGAAATTTGTGCTGCTTTCCATACTGATCCCCAGTGCGCCCACGGCGGAGTGTTGAAAACCTACACGCGCTTGCGTCTACGCTTCTTCTGGCGTGGAATGTACCGCTTTGTCCGCCATTTTGTCCGCTCTTGCCAGTCTTGCCAACGCCGAAAAACTCCTCTCAAGTCTCCTGCTTCATTGCAGCCGTTGCCCTGTCCTGCCCGTCCGTTTGATCGTGTCGGCATAGATCTATACGGTCCCCTTCCTACAACTTCAGCTGGCAACCGCTGGATTATCGTGGCAGTGGATCATCTGACCCGCTACACTGAGACATCATCACTGCCCTCTGCTTCCGCACGCGACGTGGCTGCCTTTATTCTGAAAAACCTGGTTCTTCGCTATGGTGCCCTCGCGAACTGCTCAGTGACCGCGGACGCGTTTTCTTATCAGACGCTCTTGAGGCTTTCCTGAAAGAATGCCGCATCATACACCGCACCGCTACCTCGTACCACCCTCAGACGAACGGACTGACAGAACGTTTCAACCGCACTCTCGGTGACATGCTGGCTATGTACGTGAACACCGACCATTCCAATTGGGACCAAGTTCTACCGTTTGTTACTTACGCATATAACACCGCGGCACAGACCACTACTGGATTCTCTCCATTCTTTCTCCTTTACGGGCGCGAGCCACCCTGTACCATGGACACACTTTTTCCCTACCGCCCTGACGTTTCCGAATCTTCCCCGCAATCCGATGCCGTCACATACGCAGAAGAATGCCGTCAGCTCGCCCGCTCTCTCACAACAGAAAATCAGTGGCAACAAAAATACCTCCGTGAAACCGGCGAAGCTCCCGAACTCTCTGGTGTGGCTCTGGGTGCCCTCCACAACCCCTGGCCTTTCAAAGAAGTTTCTTGCTCGCTACCACGGGCCATATAGGGTCCTCCAGCAAACATCTGCAGTCAACTACGTAGTTGAGCCCGTCACGCCCTCTGCGGACTTGCGTCGCCGTGTTCCTGAAACAGTTCACGTGAACCGATTGAAGCCATTCTATGACCCCGCTGTGCTTTCCGCGCCATAAGTCGCCAGGATGGCTCCTTTTTTTTTACCCGGGGGGAAAATGTACTGTGATAGCCAGCACTTCAGCCATCGACATGCACCAGTGCGTTGTGCGACGAAGACAAAGAAGTACGCTGGGCTCGCCGTTGCAATGTCCTCTCCTCACAGCTCTCCATCTGAGCGTCAATAAACGCCCTATTACAATATATATATATATATATATATATATATATATATATATATATATATATATATATATATATATATATATATATATATATATATATATATATATATATATATATATATATATATATATGGTGGCTGCACAGCAACCAAGCAACCATAGTTCTGCATAAAGAAAGTAACAAAATTCCCATAAAGAAAGGTGTTAGGCAAGGAGACACGATCTCCCCAGTACTATTCACAGCTTGCTTAGAGGAAGTATTCAGAGACTTGGAATGGGAGCAGTTAGGGATAAGGGTAGATGGAGAATACCTCAGTAATCTGCGATTTGCTGATGACATCGCCTTGCAAAGCAACTCGGGGAATGAACTGCAAATAATGATTGATGATCTAGACAGGAAAAGTAGAAAGGTAGGCTTGAAAATCAATATGCAGAAGACTAAGGTAATGTTCAACAGCCTCGGGAAGGAACAGCAGTTTACATTAGGTAGCGAAGTACTGGAAGTAGTAGGCGAATATGTCTACTTAGGACAGGTAGTAACCGCAGATCCGGACCATGAAAAGGAAATAACAAGAAGAATAAGATTGGGATGGAGCGCATTTGGCAAGCACTCGCAGATTATGACTATCAGCTTACCGGTATCGCTCAAGAGGAAAGTATACAACAGTTGCATCTTACCTGTACTCACCTATGGGGCTGAAACGTGGAGACTAACCAAGAGGGTTCTACTTAAGTTGAGGACAACTCAGAGGGCTATGGAACGAAAAATGGTAGGGGTAACATTAAGAGACAGGAAGCGTGCAGAGTGGGTCAGAGAAATAACTCGAGTTACTGACATTCTAGTGGAAATTAAGAAGAAGAAATGGGCATGGGCAGGACACGTAGTGCGAAGAGAGGATAACCGATGGTCGCTTAGGGTAACAAACTGGATTCCAAGGGAAGGAAAGCGTAGCAAGGGGCGGCAGAAAGTTAGGTGGGCGGATGAGGTTAAGAATTTCGCAGGGGTCAAGTGGATGCAGCTAGCACAGACTCGGGTTAAGCGGAGAAATATGGGAGAGGCCTTCGCCCTGCAGTGGGTATAGTCAGGCTGATGATGATGATGATGATGTCTCTTTTCTTGGTCGCCCTAAAAATAGAAGGTTATTGCTATGAATGCAGTACAAAAGAACGCCATTTGTGAAAACTAAATATCGCACAATGCTCGCTGCGCACTTACGTTTTAGCACGTCTTATCCGCACATGAACTCCAGGCCGATGCTGTTTTAAAACGAGAGGGTTCAAGAAAGCGTGCTACGCTAACTCCGCACCATGCGCACCTCCTAAACGCATCTCCAATCATCCGCCTCTACAAATGGTGCACCCCTGTGGCCGCCAAACGACTGAACAATGACAAAAGAAAAAAAGCAAACAAAAAGCGACAGAACCATAAGCGAAAGAAGGGAAACCTTCTCTGGCGAAGAGAATCCTCGTTCCACCGTCGGTCGAGCCAAGCAGAAAACGAGCGGCGCCCCATCCAATTGACCCACATGGAAATGGCAGAAGGGAGGCCTCGTGCAATTGGAGCTCGTAGCATGACGGGCACGGCGAACGACATTCCAACCGCCGGGGCTTCCCATCTTGTCGTCCGCGTCTTTCCTCTCTTTACCCATTCCGTTTGGTTTGCCCCGGAGGCCGTTTTTATTTTTCAGCAGCATCCGACGAGCGGCACTGGCGGGTGGAGGGCTTCGTGCGCGCTCAGGAGAGGGTGCGCAGCGTGGATCTTCTGGTAAACAAGTTCTCCGAAGAGTTATGAAGCCCAAAGAGCGGCGTTTGCTGCGAAACCATCAAATGTCGCGCACGGCTCTGATCGCTTTTTATACTGCAATAGTTGATGCATCGATGGTAGGTCTCACTGAGCACTCCAGTAAATGCCCCTCCGGGAACCAATCGCTCGATTCGGCTCTGAGCGTACGTCCGGTCGACTTTGAGGAATGCTTCTTGTGCTTCGACATGTCGCCCGTTAATGGCCGCGCTATGGACATTTTGAGGAGGGCAGGTGCTACAAGTGCCAGCATGCATGCTATACGCGAAAATCGATAAACGTCGCCACCTAGGTCGAATCCTCCGTGTCGCTGTATGCCGCAAATGAGCTGTAAAGAAATAAGCACTGCACAATGCCTATCGCCTGCACACCGCTGCCAATCCGGCGAGTTGAGACGTTACCCTCGGCGGGCTGCTCAAATACGCAGCAATAGAAACGCGCGTAGGTCACACGTGTCACAACCGGCTATGCGAAGTGCCTTACAGCTACGGGTTCCGAAGCAGTCATGGGCATAGCCGAATTCGCTGCGCATCACTACACTTGCTCCACAGCACGTTCAAAGTCGTCAGCAACGAATGCATAGCAAAGTAGACGTTTGCGCATTGAGCTTACCCGTAATGAGAGAAGTGGGGTTTTGGTGGGGATGATTCTTATCCTCGCAGAAACCAGGCGGTTCGACAGCTATACCCTCGCGACTGCAGACCATATCTTTCTAATGTTATTGCCCAAGTATTTCTACTTACATATGTACCCTGCGAAGTAAGATTTATGATGCTGTACAGATGACCTGTATTTAAATACGCTCTACGCTTAAGGGGTATAAAAGTGGCTAAATAGTATGTAGTGGTAATACGAGGTTAACAAAATTTCTCAGAGAACTGCGCCCGTATAAAAAGGTTAATGTTTTTTTTTTTTTTTTTGCTATATTACATCCTTCCCCCTGCACTGATTACTTCTATTTTTATTAATCTCGGGGCCATTTATGTGACTTCCGGTTTTTAATCTTAAATTTAATTATAAGTTATAGCTGGGTACTGGATGAAAGTGGGAATAAATACCAGAATACATTGTTAATTCTGATTTGATGATGACTGCTACTATTTCGTCTCTAGTCTAGCTAGACTAGAGCTGACAGAACGTACAATACGTTCTGTCTGCGATGATTCCTCGTGCTGTAGTTAGAGGAAAATGTGGCAGGAATTAAGCGATAATATAGAGTGTTTTAGCAGAGCCGAGCAGCCTACTATGTACCTGCTATTGAGTTGATGCTGGCCTTCACTATAGCGTTTGCTTGTAGCGGTCTGGATATTGTTTGGCCGCGGTGTGAAATCAAAAGCGGGAAGACCGACTAACCTTGCTCCTAACGCTAGCTTCTTAAGGCTGTTGTCATGACAACTATAGAGTCAGACGCCGTATACCTTTGCGATGACATCAGTGCAGAAGAGATGAAATGAACGCTGGACTAAATCATGGGGCAACAACCCTGTCGCCCCTGCACTTTGCTTGATTCTTTATTACGGAGTCGGCGGATATCTAAAATAGCGGAGCTGCTCTTTCGTAACGAATTCAAACAAGCGCCGGGAACATTTGAAGCGTGGGGGAGTTGATAAATACACCACACGCCTACAGTGATAGATTCTGATATCTGCTTGAAACATGCATATTGTGTGAAGACCGAGTAAATAAATAAAAAGAAGCCTTCCGTGGTAGCTTCTAGCAATCGGTGAAAGTTGACAAAATTTCCGGGTATTGCACAAAACTAAATGAGATTAAGGGCGCCTTTAGCGCAAAATCTCGGTGCTGACGTGCGAGCGCATCGCCTGAGACGCAGTGGCGCGAAGTGCGCATATGCAAAGGACGCTTTAAAAGCACAGCGTCGCCTGACTAGCGGGGCCTGTTGCGTCGGAGCTACCGACCCACAAGCACGGCTAATAAACCGCGACTACTAGGAACTCTTCTGCTCCACATCACGGTGTCGGACAAGAAGCAGGTGCGACATCGTGGACTGCTGTTTGTGAAATCCGTACACTATTAGGCGACGCCGCTGACACGTGGAGCCAGTGTTGGCGTCTTCGTGATGGCAGTCGAGGAAGTGTCACGTCTTCGGCACGTGTTCGCAGCACAGGTAGACGAAGCCATAGAAAGAGCCAAGCGGTGCTGAATTAAAAGAGCGAAACAGAATATTCCTCACTAAGGATTCAGATCCGTTACTGACACTTGGTCCGTACTTCACCTCTCATGAACACTCCCTTATTCGCCGACGTACCCAGTACCGCCGGTGATAACATTTTAGATCACCCAACTGCCGGCCTGTTAAATTTTGCATCTGCAATGCACAAGAAGATCATTAAAACGCAGATATTTCCTTGTCAAGTTTTCTTAACGGTCACTTATCCAGAGAGACATAAATTAAAGCACGTCAACTTTTGTATTCGACTTTCACAATGACGCTAGACTGAGCGTTGCCGCAAAGCTGTACAATGTGTCATCGGGCGAGGTAGAAAACTGAAAAATGCAGAGAACAGCTTGCCTCTGTGTTTGAAGCCAGAGCAAAGCGAGGTCGGCCTGAAATGAGGGCGTGCGGTTTCCCCACTACGCAGCTGCGTTCGTTCCGGCTGTTTACATCCGCCAGCAGAGCCACCGTTCTCTTCTGGCGTGCAGTCGCCTCTTCGCGGGTGATGCTACATTCACACCAAATCGGTCTAGGGGCGGAGCCTCCGCTTTTCACGTGACCGTTGACGTCATGGCATCGGCAAAAAACACATAAAAAAAAGCTTTGCTCCGGCGCTGTGGCTACGCGGAAAGCGTCGCCGAGGTAAGTCGCCTGCTTCAACTTTGGAGCCATAACGGCCGGCCGCTTGTGTACCCTGCACTCGTTGTAGCTAGCCAGCAGCGGGAACTTAAAATTCCTTATGCTAGCATAAGCAGTCTTTCCAATGAGGGGCTTTAGTCTTTCCAGCTATTTATTCACTTTTTTTTTTTGCAAATCTTCGCCGAAAGAGCGCGCGAATCTCGTTCAGTTTCACACTATAATATAGCTGCGGCAACAAAATGTGCGTGATGATTATACAAACTTACTATGTGCACTCGATGTGAGCTTAGAGATATTGTTCTTGAACGATACCTTTAATTGTGATCATTCGAACCGCGCATTTGCGGAGCTACGCCGATCATCAAAATTATAGGCTTACCGATCTATAGCTGCATATTGCGCAACTTAATTCTATGCAGCTAATAAAATGGCACATTTTTAGCTGGCATGGCGTTTCGTCGGCACTTACCTCGATCATGCACAAAACCTTCATGATGAGGTCGTCATGGAATTCACCAGCTGGCAAACACACACACACACACACACACACACACACACACACACACACACACACACACACACACACACACACACACACACACACACACACACACACACACACACACACACACACACACACACACACACACACATATATATATATATATATATAGGCAGATCAATCAAGGGGAAATGAGGGTGCTCGTTATAATTGGCTGTTGGCTTATTTCCTTCATATATATATATATATATATATATATATATATATATATATATATATATATGTATATATATCCATTTTACTCTCGGGATCTTACTTTATTTCATTTTATACATATGTATATGGTCCTATACCTAATACCCCTTGTTCGTTCTTATGCTGTGCTCATATTTTCTTCTAGCTGCAGCTCAGGTGTTTCACGCAGTCTTCAATACCATATCCTGGGGCAAGAAAAATGGTTTGCTTCCACTTATTAACTATATTAATTACACCGTTAAGAAAAAGAAATAAAGAAAATAAGCTAATTATAACAGTAATGTTTACCATGTCTCTCACAGCAGCATTCATCAAAGCTGCATTTTTATTATGCCTGCTCTCATTCGATCATACCGTTCTAATTTAAACAATTCAATTTTTTCTAACAGGACAAAAATCTTGACCAGCTAGTTAAGCTCGTGGGGCTATTCTGGACCTAACTGGCTCTAGCTGGAACCAACTGAGGATTTTCCCATAAACTATACCCCAAATGGTGAAGATTTCTGCTTGATATAATTAAAAACAAAATCTCTAAACTGGACGCATAACCCCATGCCCTTCATTAATTTAGCAGAACATACAGTACCTGTAGCTTTCACACCATGCATCAACTTTTCTATGCAAGTAAAAGCAATCGATGCATTCATTTTCTTGAAGAAGGCAAATATGCAGGGAAAACTTCGAAGTCATTGAAAATTCAAGTTTATTTATTATGTACATTATTTACATTGAAATGAACAAAATTTCATTACAAAGAAGAACAAAAAAATGAAGCCATATGCAGGAATTAAAGACAGATGAACTATGCATGCAATAAAAAATGCACCAGAAACATACTCTAATTTCCAGATATATAGTCTGCACTGTCTGTAAAAACCAGCTAAAGAAAGGATCATTCGCACATGGCATACAGTGCGCGTGACTCAGGTGTATGCATAGCAATAATGACATAACATGGCAAACACTTTTTTTTTTTTTTTGGGGGGGGGGGGGGGGAAGTATTATGAGTGCTTTTCAATGCACACCATTGCCATCAGGTGTGCAGGGCAAAGACCTCTGCCGTATACATCAGCTAATTAACCGTTTCTTGTGCCAGCTGCACCCGCCTAGTCCTCACAAACTTCCTGATCTCATCCGCCCACCTTTCTACCTCCCTCTGTGACGTTTGCCTTCTCTTGAAATGCAATGCAGTTACCTTATAGCAACCATCGGCTAGCTTGCCTGAATATGAAATGCCCTGTAATGTCCATTTCTTCTTGGTTTCAACTAGAATATTAATAACTCCCGTTTATTCCTGACCACTCTCTGTGCTCACTTACTGTCTCTTAGTGTTAAACCTATCGTTTTCTATATCAAAACTGTCTGCATTGTCTAAAAGTTCTGTTGAAACCTTTTTTTTTTTTTTAGCCTTCTCATTGCTGCCCAATAGGCAGTATGAAAAGATACAGCTGTCACATATACTATTTACTTCTTGAGGTATACTACTGGGCCATTCATGATCTGAGAGCTAGTACCTGCCAAATGTACTCCAAGTCAATTTTATTTTTCTAATTATTTGACTGCCATCGAAGAGAGAGGAGATTGTTATACCTGTACTTATAAGACATATTTCCTAACCACTTCCAGGTCCTTGCTACCTATTGTAAACTCCTATTTGCAATCCTAGCCTGTTAAGTGTTACTTTCATTTTCTCCATATAAAATTTTAGCCCTATTGCTCTACCTTGCCTGTCTAAATTCATCCCCTGAGTTACTTTGCAAGGCACCATTATCAATGAATCACAGGTTACTGAGGCATCATCCTATACCCTTCAGTAAAAAAAACAGAAACTGTTGAATTATTTGGTGAAATGAGAGATAGGGCAAAACTGTGCCTTTCTAAGTCAATGATTGTAATGGGGTCATTTGCCGTGCAGGTGCCTTCGTTTAGGGAGAGGCTTCAGAGATGAACATTCCTTTACTGGTGAACTTTGCACATGCAAGCCAGAACTCTCTGGCACAGAACTGGCTAGCCTTCTGAAAGCATAGTAAAAAAAATAATTCTTTTCGGAGAGAACTTCCTCGTTATGACAATGATAAAAAATTGAAGTGCACTTTTCCCAACCTTCCGCAATTTTTCTATGCGTTTCTGAAGGCCCTGGAGGAACTGCTGGCTCAGACACTGCTGCCCCAGAGGTTTCTGTTGAGTATTTCTTAACTGTATATGGTCATGAAATGTTGACGCGGTCGATGCCCTCGCATCAAGCTCTGTTAGTTGTACTAACGTGGACGAAACTTTTCAGGACGCGTCATGGAATCGAAGACCAATGTAGCTGGTGTCAAACAGATAAAAGTTAGACCCGCATATATGCTGTGACATATATGAGGCACTTTACAGAAAAAAAAAAAAAAAACACACACAAAAAAAAATATTTTCTCATGTTTTGCCGCCGATGAATATATGCATAATACCGCTTTTACAACATATATATTGTAATAGTAAATTCAATTAACATCATTAAGCTGCCGTCAACACCATTTCTAATATTTTCTCCCCGCGCGCTTCAACAAAGAAATACTGAGTACTTCCGAAATACTGAGTGCATATGCATACGTGCGCACGCACGCACGCACGCACACACACACACACACACACACACACACACACACACACACACACACACACACACACACACACACACACACACACACACACACACACACACACA